>NW_007232999.1:39465-51974 GCF_000164805.1 Carlito syrichta | reverse complement strand
GGTACGACTGCAAGGCCATTCGAGGGTATGCTGGGGTGGAGGGCATGGTGGGCAAGGCTTGCCAGGCAGCAGTAACTGAGCACACCCTGCGAATGACCCCGCGTTCCTTGGCGAACGTATGTTCGCTGTTCGGAGGTATAGACTCCAGGAACAGCCAGCCAGAATGCTTGTGTCATGCCTGTGAAGAAGGTCTGGACCCTGGCCCGTTCCTTGGATCCTGGATGTGCAAGGGTTGGAGGCCTTTTGCTTTGCGCTAGGTGGAGATCGCTCGGCAGAGGCTGCCACGTGGAAGTCGCTGTAAAACCAGCACACCTGTCACAAGCCGGAGTGGTTTTTTCCTGTCCAACCAGCAGCCTCTGAACGCCCCATGTGGAAGTCTCTGATGCCCTCTGTCTCACCTGCTGTCTCTGGGTCTTTTTCTCACTTCTAGGACACTATGCTTTTCCTGTTAGACTCATAGGGGGTCCAACACAGCAATGGGTCATGCATGTTTTAGAAGCCTTGACATGATTCGCATCATTTAGTTTTATTCCAGATGCAAGAACCACTGTAGGGCGCCCTGGAATCTGGGGACTTTGTGCTAACTCTGTCTCCTCACGCAGTCACACCGGACTCCCCTTCACTGACCTCCAATTCCCACTCTGCCTAGTCCTTTGCATCCTGAAACCCACACGGTTGTTTCCAGTTCAATCTGTCACCCTCCAGTTCTCTGTCTCAGTTCTGCCCTCTTGGGACGTGTTGCCTCATAGCAACCGCCAGGAATGACCTCTCATTGTACAACTCTGGAAGCTTCTCTCTGGCTTTGTGACTCTTCTGTGAACCACCTCCCCTATGGCACCAGCAGTTAATTTGTATCTGAAAAATAAAATAATAACATTGCATGCAAATACATACATACATATATATATATACACATAAATATACATATATATATATATATACATATATATATATATATATATTTTTAGTCAGTCTTACTCTGTGGCCTAGGCTTGAGTGCAGTGGCACACTCACAGCCACCACAGCCTAGACCTTCTGGGCTCAGGGGATCCTTCTGCTTCAGCCTTCTAAGTAGCTGGAACTACATACAAATGCATGCCACCACGCCCAGATAATTTTTTTTTTCTTTGAGTTGGAGTCTCACTCTGTCGCCCGGACTGGAGTGCAGTGGCTGGACCTGCTGGGCTCCAGTGATCCTTCCGCCTCAACCTTCCAAGTAGTCGGAATTATAAGCATGCGCTACCACGCCCGGCTGATTTTTTGATTTATTGTAGAGATGAGGTCTTACCATGTTGCCCAGGTGGGTCCCGAACCGGTGGGCTCAGGCAATCCACTCACCGCAGCCTCCCAAAGGCACGGGATTACAGGCTGAGCCACCGAGCCCGGCTCAGATAATTTTTTAATTTTTTGTAAAGATGAGGTCTAACCAAGTTGCCCAGATTGTCTTGCACCCCTGGAATCAGGCAATCCTCATGCTGGGATTACAGGCATGAGCCACCAAGCCGGGTCACAAATATATATTAAAAAAATCTATGTTGATTATATATTTTTTTTTGAGTTGGAGTCTCACTCTGTGGCCTAGGATGAAGTGCAGTGGTACGCTCATGGCTACTGCAGCCTCGGCCCTCTTGGGCTCAAGCAAGCCTTCTGTCTCAGCCCCCAAGTAGCTGGAACTACAGGCACTTGGCACCACGCCAGGCTAACTTTTTGATTTATTATAGAGACAAGGTCTCCCCAAGTTGCCCAGGCTGGTCTTGAACTTCTCACTTTGGCCCTGAAAGTGCTGGGATTACAGGTGTGAGCCACCACGTCCAGATTAAATAATTCACTTTTGTTTTTGTTTTTTGAGTCAGAGACTCACTCTGTCACCCAGACTGGAGTACAGTGACATGCTCAGGGCCACCACAGCTTCCACCTGCTGAGCTCAGGCGATCCTTCTACTTCAACCTTCCAAGTAGCTGGGACTACAGATGTGTGCCGCCACACCCGGCTAATTTGTTAATTTGTTGTAGAGATGAGGTCTCACCAAGTTGCCCAGGCTGGTTTTGAACCCATGGACTCAGGCAACCCTCTCACCTCAGCTTCCCAAAGTGCTGGGATTATAGGTGTGAGCCACCTGTCCAATAATTCACTTTTAAATTCTCTGGCTGTGGGATATTGCTGGGAAGTTTACAGATAGTTTCACAGAAACTTATTGTTTCTAATATACTGGGTTGAGAGGTTTGCATTACTAAATTGTCAGTGAGAAAGTCGGAGAGTTTAAATCAGGCAGCGAAATGGGATGATGCCAAATTAAAAGACTGTCCTTTCCCTCGGCTCCTCCCTTTGGTTAGCCTAACTGCAAAGTTTGCGTTGACTTTGTCATCTTCTAAAACTCGGTCTCTCTGTGGGTGCTTGTATTTCTGGAACATTCACCAAAAATAATCAGACTGTACTCTCTCCTCTGGTGTTAATTCTAGGCTGTTTGGGAACCCACTGTTTTTTTCAGGCGGGATTTCACTCTGCTGCCCAGACTGGAGTGTAGTGGCCTGGTTGCAGTTCAGTATCGCTTTGACCTCCTGGGCTCAGGTGATCCTTCCGCCTCAGATTTCTGAGTTGCGGGGACTACAGGCATATGCCAACATGCCCTGCTAACTTTTTAATTTTTTTGTAGACACAAGGTCTGTCTATATTGTCTAGGCTGGTCTGGAACTCCCGGGCTCAAGCAATCCCCCCATCCCAGCCTCCCAAAGTACTGGGATTACAGGGATTATAGGTGTGAGCCTCCACACCCAGCCTGGGAATCCAGTTTATGGGAAGGGATGGGTGTCTGCACTTTCTAGAGAGTGGGTGGAAAAGGGGATGCTGTTCCTTTAAATACTGAACATGAACTTGGCTCGGGAAGGCCAGCAGCTCCAGGACCAGCCCCTGGAAGAGAGAATAGTTACAGATGCTCCCATCCTCAGTCTTTGAGGAGGCAGCCAGGAGGCAGCATGGCAGTGAAACTCCGGGCCCTCCTGCTGGTCCTGGTGCTGGGCCTGGCCGGGCCAGTCTCTGCCCGCCGGAAGCTCCTTGTGTTTCTGCTGGATGGTCTTCGCTGGGACTACATCCGTGACGAGGCCCTGGAGTCGCTGCCGGGGTTCAAGGAGATCGTGCGCCGGGGAGTGAAAGCGGATTACCTGACCCCAGACTTTCCCGCGCTCTCGTACCCCAACTACTACACCCTCATGACTGGTGAGCTCCCTGTCCTCTGGCGTGGGGAGGCCAAAGGGAAGGCTGGTGTCCAGCAGGGGACAGTTCGCGCCCGGCCTCGGAGCCTTACCTACGTGCTCAGGAGTCTCTAGTCCCTTGGGACTCCGAAGACAGAAAGTCTGTGTTCTAGGCAGAGAATATTTTTGTTTTCACGGTTGTGTTGTTCCCCAAGAGTTACCCCAGGAACCCGTTTGGGATTCTCAGTGTGCAGGACACAGAATTACAGCCATAGAGGATACTGGATGATTTTAAAAGGGGTTATTTCTTTTAGATTCGAAAGTCTGTATTTTCTAAGTTCGAGTTGGAAAAATCGACAGGTCTTCGTACGTCCACACCAAATTCCTTCTGTCCCTTTGCTGTCTGTCGCCCTGGAGTCTTTTTGGCTTGTTTATCAACATTTTAGACTGTGAAATTACCTGTGGGACTCCTCAGAGGGGGTATCCTGTTCCTGGATTACTTGGGGCAGATTTCTAGGTCATATCCTTCAGTGTTACTTAGCAATGCCACTTTCCTCTTCTTCTTTTGCCTTTTTTGGCTGGCTTAAATGACATGCAAAAGGAAAAACCAATGCCGTAGTACAGATTCCCCATTTTAAACTTGCAGCAGCTGTAAAAAACCTTCAAACAAAAACTCAATATAATTCCAGCTAGCCCAGACTGCCTGGTTTGGGAAAGCTGATTTTCCTAAAGATGACCTTCTCTGAAGCTGCCACGCATTCCAAATGTGACCCTGTGAGCCTGACTCTTTATCTGGGCTCACAGTTAATTCCCAGTTTCTGGTTTGTTTTCTAGCTAACCTTTGTAAGGGCAGTGAGAGGCTCTCAGAAATAGTTCAGCCAGCCACCCAGGGAGGCTGTTAAGAACGCATTGTTATTGCTGTTTACGGGACTTAGCTCTTTGCTCTGACCACGAGGGGAACTTCCTTTTTTTTTAATTGGAGTCTCGTTTTTTTTTTGAGTTGGTGTCTCATGGTTGCCCAGGCTGGAGTGCAGTGGCACGTTCACCACCACCGCATCCTGGACCTGCTGGGTTCAGGTGATCCTTCCACCTCAGCCTTCCAAGTAGCTGGAACCACAGGCTCACGTCACCACACCCAGTTAATTTTTTGATGTATTGTAGAGAGGAGAGCTCACCAAGTTGCCCAGGCTGGTCTCGAACACCGAGCTCAGGCACACCTGAGCTCAGGCAATCTTCTCGCCTCGGCTTCCCAAAGTGCTGGGATTACAGGCTTGAGCCACCGCGCCCGGCCTTCATTTTTATTTTATCGTAGAGGTAAGTAAGGTCTTGCCAAGTGCCCAGGTTGGTCTTAAGAATCCCTGGATTCAGACAATTCTCTCACCTCTGCTTCCCAAAGTGCTGGGATTACAGGCGTGAATCCGTCCAGCAGTCAGGGGTCTCTTATCAGGCAAAAAGGGAGGAGCAGCGTTAAGCCTTTGGTATCGGGGTGGGGTCTTTTGAAAGGACAGGTTTCTGTTTAGCCCTTAGGGAAGAAAGTCATTAGACAGAGAAGTAGAAAGAGATGTGTCTGACCTCCAGTCTCCTTTTGGCCAAGAACCTGGGTTTTTTTTTTTTTTTTTGAGTCCGAGTCTCACTCTGTCGCCCAGACTGGAGGGCAGTGGCCGCTTCCGGCCACCGCAGCCTCGCCTGCTGGGCTCCGGTGATCCTTCCATCTCAGCCTTCCAAGTAGCTGGAAGTATAGGTGCGTGCTACCACTCCCAGCTGATTTTTTTTTTTATTTATTGTAGAGATGAGGTCTCGCTGCCCAGGCGGGTCTCGAACCTGCGGGCTCAGGCAATCCACTCACCTCAGCCTCCCAAAGGCGTGGGATGACAGGCTGAGCCACCAAGCCTGGCTAGAACTTGGGTTTTCAAGATTACTCTGAGGTCTGCTTGACCAAGAGATGATTCTTTCAGTCTGTTGGAGACTTAGAATCGAATTTTGAGTTTACATATGTGTACATTAAAGTGTCATAAGCTGATGCCCAAAATTGAAGGGAAGAGATACTTAAGAGAATGAAAAATGTCAGGGGCAGTGGCTCACGCCTATAATCTCAGCACTTTGGGAAGTCAAAGAGGGAGAACTGTTTGAGCCCAGGAGTTCTAGACCAGCCTAGGCAACATAGCAAGACCTTGATTCTTAAAGAAAAAAAAATGAAGCCTGGCACGGTGACTCATACCTGTAATCCCAGCACTGTGGAAGGTCAAGGCAAGTGGATTGTCTGAGCTCACGGGTTCAAAACCAGCCTGAGCAACATGGCGAGACCTTGTCTCTACAATAGATCAAAAAAAACAGTCAGCCAGGCATGGTGGCACCTGCCTGTGGTTCCAGCTACTTGGAAAGCTGAAGCAGAAGGATCACCTGAGTCCAGCAGGTTGAGACTGTGGTGGCCATGAGTGTGCCACTGCACTCCAGCCTGGGTGACAGAGTGAGGCTCCTACTCAAAAAAAAAAAAAAAAAAAAAAATTTAAAAACTAAGGCCAGGTGCAGTGGCTCACACCTATAATCCCAGCACTTTGGGTGACCCAGGTGAGAGAATTGCCTGAGCCCATAGGTTCGAGACCAGCCTGGGCAACTTGGTGAGACCCTACCTCTACAGTAAATCAAAAAATTAGCCAGGCATGGTGGCGTGTGCCTGTAGTTCCAGCTACTTGGAAGGCTGAGGCAGAAGGATTGCCTGAACCCTGCAGCTTGAGGCTGCAGTGGCCAGGAGCATGCCACTGACCTCCAGCCTGGGTGGACAGAGTGAGACTCCTACTCAAAAAATAAAAAAAATAAAAAATACATAAAGAGATTAGAATTGAGTTCATGGAGAGAGAGAAGAAATTCAGACTATACACAAGCAAGGAATTTATTTGTTTTTACTTCCCCCAACAAACAACCAGTCTCTAAAATAAGCAGAATTAACAAAAGTCTCTCTTGCCTTCCTTGGGCACGCCTTCCTTCTTGCAGAGAAGCGGTTAGCAAGACTGTGGGGTCATACACAGATGTGATTGTATGTGACGGAGGAGCTCAGCTCTGATGAGGGGCTTCACACACACAGCCCACCCCCACTCCAGCTGTGTTTCAGAGCCTTGCTAGGGGATCTCATTCATAAACTGCCACGTGCAGCTTCTGAAACCTCATGGAAAATGAACAAAATCCATTTTAGAAAGGACACCAGTAAGCAAAAAGGAGCCATTACGGACTCAACAGAGGAACCAAGCCAGTGACACAGTCCTTTCTGTGTCAGACCCACACTCCTGCTATTGGCACAAGGAGCAATTTGCAACGCCTCTGTCACACCAAGACACACCATTTTTTTTCAGGCTTTGGGTGTTTTCCCCCATCTAGTCCCAAGAGAAGAGCCCTTCCCATGGTAGGGCAGCACAGGTCCTGTGTGTGTCTGATGAAAATCTCACACTTTCAAGCCGAGGCCACCAAATACAGTCTCTGATTTGAAAGTCTGCTTGGTTTGTTCACTTTCTTTTTTTTTTTTGAATTGGAGTCTCACTCTGTCGCCCAGACTGGAGTGCAGTGGCTGCTCCCAGCCACCGCAGCCTTGACCTGCTGGGCTCCGGCGATCCTCCTGCCGCAGCCTTCCAAGTAGCTGGAACTACAGGCGCGCGCTACCACACCCGGCTAATTTTTTTAAGTTTTTTTTATTTATTGTAGAGATGAGGTCCCACCAAGTTGTCCAGGCGGGTCTCGAACCTGCGGGCTCAGGTAATTCACTCACCTCAGCCTCCCAAAGCGCGGGATTACAGGCTGAGCCACTGAGCCTGGCTGGTTTTTTTCACTTTCACAGAAGCTACACTACACACAGAAGTCTAACAAGGCCCATGTTTATGCTGGTTTTATTTGTTTGTTTGTTTGTTTTTTGAGTCGTAGTATCACTCTGTCGCCCAGGCTGGAGTGCAGTGGCACACTCATGGCCACTGCACCCTTGAACTGCTGGGCTCAGGTGATCCTTCTGCCTCAGCCTTCCGAATAGCTGCAACTACAGGTGCATGTCACCACACCCAGCTAATTATTTATTTATTGTAGAGATGAGGTCTTGCCAAGTTCCCCAGGCTGGTCTCGAGCCCATGGCCTCAGGAAGTCCTCTCACCTCGGCCTCCCAAAGTGCTGAAATTAAAGGCACATGCCCGGTGGCCCATGTTTATGTACACATGTCTTTGGGTGTGATTTGTCTTGTACCCACTGAGCAAACTTACAGGTTTGGAGCAGAATTTGCAGTCTGGGAGATTCCAGTCTGTGAAGCTGGTGTCATCTCCTCTGTCCTGGAAAAGACTCAAAGCTAAATTTAGACTATCTTCCCCAATATCCATACTTATTTTTCTACCTGATACTGAAAAACATCTCTTCTTTTCATATAAGAGAGGAGATAACCATTGGAAATTGTACCTAAGCATATGGTTTGAATATTTGAGTGTTTTTATGAACTCACAAAGTTGTTATGCTAGATTTTTTTTTGGTACCCAAAGATATGCTGTTTTAGGGTTCCTCAGCATTCATAACACAGGCTATGTCTTGCTTCATTACATGAATTATTGCTTTAAGACAGAAAAGCTTGGTGTTCTTCTCTTTGTATGATGAGGAGTGATGGGTTGCTGGAAAGAATGCTAGCCTTGGAGCTGGGAGAACTTGCTTGGAGGCTTTGGGCAAAATAAAATGAGATGAACTGCCAGGTTCCCATCGGGGCAAGATTTCAGGTCTTGCTGGATGCAGACATGAAACTAAGCGATGCACAGGAAATTTTAAAAACTTAAGGACTGGACCTTAGTGGAAGGCCTTCATGTGGAAGTAAAACCCATGACTGAAACTCACTCGCAAGGGAGAATTTTGTAGGAAAGCCGCGTGGACGGGGTGGGAAATCAACAGGTATATTTGTGAGGAAACCTTGGAAACCATCTAGCCCTGTCTCTCTTTAGAAGCTACTGTGGCTGATTTTCTCCCTCAAAACACGCTTGCGTCAAGGCAGATGTGAATAAAATTCCAGTAAGGAACAAGATCAGTCGAACAATGGATTGCTGGGAACACTGAACCTTTAAACAGGGCCTTCCAGCCAGAAGAATACATTCAAATTAGGGGGACACCCACTAATATTCTAAAATGAGTGGCAGGTGTTACGAGCTAAATTGCATCCTTGTCCCCACACTCCTCAAGTTCAAGTTGATATTCCAACTCCTAGTGAGTACCTCAGAATGTCGCCATCTTTGGCGATAAGGTCTTGAGAGAGGTGATTAAGTTAAAATGAGGCCATTAGAGTGGGGCCCTGTTCCATATGACTGGTATGTTCTTATAAAAAGACAGAGACACCGGAGACAGGCATGTACAGAGAAAAAAACGTTGTGTGAGGACACAGTGAGGACAGAGGCCTCAGGAGACGGCAACCCTGCTAACACCTTGCTCGTGGACTTTTAGCTTTCAGAGATGTGAAAAGATGAATTGTTGTTGAAGTCACTCTGTCTGTGGTACTTTGCTATGGCAGCCTGAGCAGACTAATGCACAGAGCATAGAGAGCAGCGCCCCAACCCGCTACAGAGGATCAGAGGAGAGATTTCTTTCTAGCTGGAGAGGCGTGAAAATGCATTTTAAGAGGTGAGATCTGAGCTGGAAGAAACAGCCATCAGCATGGCGTGTGTCATTACATCTTAGTTTAGGCATAAATTCTCTTTCTGAAGAAGTGTGTAGCTCAGCCTAATTCTCGTTAAAACAGTCACAATTTAAATGCCATTGGAATACTTTCTGTTTTCATCTGACTTACTGTGGATCTTTTTGTAAAGTAATTCTCTCTTTTGGGTAAATCCACATTTGTTTGATTTAAGAGAAGTTTAACATAGAATCAGCAGAAGAAAGTAGTGATTCGTTCAATCCAGGTCATTTGTTAAGAGAAAACGCTGCATCTGTTTTGAGGCAGCATACCTTAGCAACAGCTCGCTAAGGCTAACAACATTTGTGATTCTTTCCTTCCTTCTTCCTTTCCTTCCTTCCTTCCTCCCTCTCTCTTTTTTTCTTTCAAGTTGGAGTTTCATTCTGTCTCCTAGGCTGGAGTGCAGTGGCACACCTACAACCACTGCAGTCTTGACCCGTTGGGCTCAGGCCACCTTTCTGCCTCAGCCTTCCAAGTAGCTGAAATTACAGGCATGCACCACCTGCCCAGCTAATTTTTTTCTTTTTTTTTCTTTTTTGAGTTGGAGTCTCATTCTGTCGCCCAAGCTGGAGTGCAGAGGCACACTCACACAGCCACCACACCCTCAACCTGCTGGGCTCCGGCGATCCTTCCATCTCAGCCTTCCAAGTAGCTGGAACTACAGGCGCACGCTACCACACCCTGCTAATTTTTTGATTTATTGTAGAGACAGGGTCTCATCCAGTTAACCAGGCTGGTCTCTCAAACCCCTGGGCTCAGGCAATCCTCTCGCCTCCACCCTCCAAAGTGCTGAGATTACAGGCTTGATACTACGCCCGTCTTGCTCAGAATTCTTATTTGTGCCAATGTATTTCCTGTTACCTCCCAGAAATTATGTGTGACACAAATTCTTACTAGATATCAAGGGCCCAATGGTTCTGGAGTAACAGAAGAGTAAAGTATGCTTCCCACCAATCCCCCTTTTAAAGAAAATATCTGATTTTGCCAGGTGTGGTGGCTCATGCCTGTAATCCCAGCACTTTGGGAGGCTGGGGTGAGAGGATTGCCTGAGCCCAGGGTTCAAGACCAGCCTGGGCAACTTGGTGAGACCTCCTCATCTCTACAAAAACCAAAAACTAGCTAGGTGTAGTGGCTCATGCCTGTAGTTTCAGCTACTTGGAAGGCTGAGGCAGAAGGATGGCCAGAGCCCAGGCGGTGGAGGCGGCAGTGGCTATGAGCATGCCACTGCACACTAGCCTGGGCAACGGTGAGACTCCAACTCAAAAGAAAAAGAAAATACCTGACTTAAATTAAAACTAGCTGTCACTCGGACCAAAAGAAATCAATATGGAAAACACTTGAACAATCTTGTTTTGAAAAAGCCCACCTCGCCAGGCTCGGTGGCTCAGCCTGTAATCCCGCACCTTTGGGAGGCTGAGGTGAGTGGATTGCCTGAGCCCATGGGTTCGAGACCCGCCTGGGCAGCGAGACCTCATCTCTACAATAAATCAAAAAATCAGCCGGGCGTGGTAGCGCGTGCCTGTAGTTCCGGCTACTCGAGAGGCTGAAGCGGAAGGATCGCCGGGGCCCAGCAGGTCGAGGCTGCAGTGGCTGGGAGCGGCCACTGCACTCCAGTCTGAGCGACAGAGTGAGACTCCAACTCAAAAAAAACAAAAAAGAAAGAAAAAGCCCACCTCCTCAGCCTTCTGCCGAATTCAGGCTTCACCTCTACACACCCACAGCCCCAGGTAGGATGGAGACAACATCCGCAGCTCCGCTCTGCCCTGGGGTATTGGCATTCACACAGGGACACCCATCCCAGCTTGTCAGCCTCCACGGATGTAGACGCCTCCACAAACACATGATCTGTTTGGTGTGCCTCTTCCTTTTCTTTTGCAGCAAATCCAGTCATGCTTCTGTTTTTGCTGGTCCCCTCCTAGGGTCCCTGGTCAACCCCAACCTTGGTGTCTTAGCCAGGAGCAGCATCTGCTCCTCCCTCCTGACAGCTCTTCGGGTTCCAGGATGCCGTCCTCTGGGTTTCCTCTCATTTCACAGCTCCTCCTTGGTCTCCTCCATCGGTTCCTCTTCATCTCCCTCTCCTTTCTAGCTATTTCCGTATCCATTCTGCAGCCTCTCCCTCTGCCACCTCCGCTGCTGCCCCCTGACTGAAGCCACCACCCCGGCCTGGCACCTCCTGCTACCCCGGCTGCTGTCCTCTCTGCCCGACACTCAGGTAGTCCTTGTGAAATATGTCTGATCCTGTGGCTCCTCTATTCAAACCTTCCCATTTCACTCCAGGTGATACCTGACGTCCTTTCTGCCCAGGCCCCACCTGGGTACCCAGCCCTTTTCTGACCTTGGTCCAACCACTCTGCCCGTGCTTGCTTTGGTCTCCCACTGGGCCGGGCATGTGCCCACCTCAGAATGCTTGAGCTCGCTGTTCCTCCTGGCTGGTTCCTGTGTTGGCTTTTTCTCCAGAAAGACCCAGGGGTTGGGTCTCTGCTTTCTGCAGATCTCTTTCCCAGAGTCGCGGGTAGTGGACACATCCTTCCTGGCCAGGACATTGTCACTCTGTTCCTCCCGCTCCCTCAGAGAACCTAGGTGTTTATTTATTTCCATATTCTCCCAATAAAAAGTATCATAGTGAAGAAGCATTGTGATAAGGATTAAAACATCCCGAGTGTCAGCTACAACTCTCAGGGGAGTTGTAGGTGATTACTTTGATTTTAGATACTCTCAAACTAATAAGGAGGAGAAGAAACCACAATTATGCTTTGCTCATATAAAAGCAATTAACATCTCAGGTGAACTGCAGACCATTCATGTCTAGTAATCCTTTGTACTCGTATCTCAAAATATGTCTTTTAGCTTCTGGTTTGTTTTTTTTTTTTGAGTCAGTCTCACTGTCACCCAGACTGGAGTGCAGTGGCACACTCATGGCCACTGCAGCCTCAACTTATCTGCTGTGCTCAGGCGATCCTGCCTCAGTCTTCCAAGCAGCTGGAACTATAGGTGGGCAGCATTGTGCCTGGCTACGCAGTTTTGCTTTAAATTCTGATTATAAGGTTAGCGGCAGCGAGAGGGCTGAAGGAAGAGTCGCCGTGAGGAGGGCTGTGCCCCTGTGGGGGGGGGTCCAAGAGGCTAGGGTCCAAGAAGCTGAGGAAGAGGTTTAGCCAGAACACAAGCCATCAGCACAGCCCAAGGGAAAACTTCCTTGGAGTCGAGTGTTGGGAGCCAACATCTATAGCTACATGGCTGAGGCCTGTAAAGGCCCATCTGGAAGATCGCCTCTGACATAGGATATCAGTTATACCTATGATATTGGCGTGTGATTGGTGACCAGTGTGCATACATGGCAGTAAAACTTATAAGTGAATCTCAGTACACTTGATGGAAGGTGCATGGCGGAATTGTTTCTGTCTTTCTAAGTTTAGCTTCTTTCTAGATATTTTTTAACTTCTATTTCCTGGTAGACTGGGTAGTCAGTTCTTGTTCCCGAAAGCTGTTTCCCCTAGGGCTAAGATTAGAAACTAAATTACCATGATAGTTTTGTTGCCCTGCCCCTAGCCAGGTAGAACGTTTTCTTTTGTTTCGTTAATTACCGAAACTCTGTCTGCTTCAGCCCATGGCCGCCATCTTGGCAAACCTGCATTTCCTTGTTCAAGAGG
>NW_007232999.1:33170-39151 GCF_000164805.1 Carlito syrichta | reverse complement strand
CAATAACTAGATCATATGAAAATTAAAGTTTAGACATATGAAACATATGAATTATAGTAAAGTGTGGTAGTTTAAGAATAAGTTTTAACTGAGTTATAAGGCATTACGTTAAATCATAATAGGTTAATAGTATAACTGACAGTTAAGTCATTTAACTAAACTTATAGATTATAGTATAGTGTTAAGTTGATAATATTAATTGTTAAAAATATTGGGAATCAGTGAACTTGGATTGAACCTAGAGTTAACTCAGGAAAGTTTTTTGTATTAATCAGGGTATAGAGCAAAGAGTATAATATGAATGATTCATTGAACATTATGGAAAACACTTTGAACGATTTGTATTGAAATTATGCACCTGTGACCTTAATGTAAGCATGGCAGGCATCATGGAATTTGAATTGTTTGCTTGGAAATTGCAGATCTCGTGGTGGTCTTGTGATGCATAGTTTGTAAAGCAGGAAACTTGTACGCCCCCAGTGAGTGATTATCACATTGCTGGAGGGTATAGAAAATGGTATATAAGTTGGAAAATGTTTGAATAAAATCGGCTCCAGTCCTGATCAGACTGTTCCCAGAAGATCTGCCTCCGAGTGGTCTTCTCGCTGTCCAGATTCTCTGGTGCGGGTCCTAACCCACCCTTGGTCAGTGCTGGTCACCGACAGTCGAGATTGCTGAAGTCAAGAGAGCCGAGGGTTCGGAACCACCGCAGAAGAGAGAGGAGAGTGAAGTCCTCGGTCATGTGATCCTGGCTATCAGACCTAGGGATGGATGTGGCCATTTACAGGCCCTGGCAGGGTCGTCCTTATGTTCTCAGCCTCTATCCCAGGTTGCTTATGTGACCAGGCTACGGAAGCAGGCATTGCAGGAAGCTCTTTAGATATTTAAAAACATGAGGGGTATTATGGGCTGAGTTGTATCTCCCCCGAAATTCACATGTTCCAGTTTTTTTGTTTTGTTTTGCTTTGTTTGAGTTGGAGTCTCACTCTGTCACCCAGACTGGAGTGCAGTGGCCACTCCCGGCCACCGCAGCCTCGACCTGCTGGGCTCTGGCGATCCTTCCGCCTCGGCCTTCCGAGGAGCCGGAATTACAGGCGCGCGCTGCCACGCCCGGCTGATTTTTTGATTGATTGTCGAGATGAGGTCTCGCCAAGTTGCCCAGGCAGGTCATGAACCCGCGGGCTCAGGCAATCCACTCACCTCAGCCTCCTAAAGGCAGGGGCTTACAGGCTGAGCCACCGAGCCCGGCTCGCCTTAGCTTTCTAAGTAGCTGGAACCACAGGCACACACCACCATGCCCTGCTATTCTGTGATTTATTGTAGAAATGATGTCTCGTCAGGTTACCCGGGCTGGCGTCATCCTCAGGCAATCCTCTCTCCTGGGCCTCCCAAAGTGCGGAGATTAGGGGCTAGAGTTACCGAACACAGCCTACAGATAGGATCTCTTAAAAAGTGATTAAGTTAAAATGAGGCCATTAGGCCACCGCAGCCTCGACCCGCTGGGCTCCGGCCATCCTTCCGCCTCAGCCTTCCGAGTAGCCGGAATTACAGGCCCGCGCTACCACGCCCGGTTGATTTTTTGATTTATTGTAGAGATGAGGTCTCGCTGCCCAGGCGGGTCTCGAACCCGCAGGCTCAGGCCATCCCCTCACCTCAGCCTCCCAAAGGCGCGGGATGACAGGCTGAGCCACCAAGCCTGGCTCAGTGTGTTCTTATTAGGACTCAGACAGGCATAGAGGGAAGACCGGGTATAAATATAGGGAGAAGACACTCATTCGTAAATCAAGGAGAGAGACCTCAGAGGAAATCCACCCTGCTCACTGGATCCCAAACTCCCAGCCTCTAGACTGAGAGAAAAGGGATTTCTTTCGCTTAAGCCACTCCGTCTGTGGTACTTTGTTATGGCAGCCACTGGAAACTAATATAGACAGAATCGTGACACTAGGCTGCCAAGGGAAGGAATGAGGGTTTTTTGGACAGGCCACTTATCCCCAGGCCGACTCACTGAGAAGCTCTGGTGATTTCTGCCCCGAAATGGAGGCAGTCATGATATGTTAGTTTCCTAGGGCTGCCGCAACAATTACCACACACTGGGTGGCTTCAAACAACAGAAATATAACCGGGCTCGGTGGCTTAGCCTGTAATCCGTGCCTTTGGGAGGCTGAGGTGAGTGGATTGCCTGAGTCTGCGGGTTCGAGACCCGCCTGGGCAGCGAGACCTCATCTCTACAATAAATCAAAAAAATCAGCCGGGCGTGGTAGCGCCTGCCTGTAATTCCGGCTACTCGGAAGGCTGAGGCGGAAGGATCGCCGGAGCCCGGTGAGTCGAGGCTGCGGTGGCCGGGAGCGGCCACTGCACTCCAGTCTGGGCGACAGAGTGAGACTCCAACTCAAAAAAACAAACAAACAACAACAAAAAGAAACAGAAATATATTCTCTCACAGTGCTGGTGGCCAGAAGAAAGCTGAGGTCAAGGCAGGGCCGTGTTCTCTCTGAAGGCTCTTGGGAGACTCTGTTCTGCGCCTTCCTCAGCTTCTGGCGATGCCAGCAGTCCTTGATATTGGCTTGTCAGGGCATCCTCCACCTCTGCCTCCATTGCCACATGGTGGCCTTTTCCCTTTGTGTGTGTCTCTCTCGTCTCCTTCTTACAAGGACATCAGCCATATGGAAGTAGGGCCCACCCTAATGACATCATCTTGACTTGATTATATCTGCAAATACCTTATTTCCAAATAAGGTCCCATTCTCAGGTACTGAGAGTTACAACTTCAACATAGCATTTTGGCGGGCACAATTCAACCTGTAACACGTGGTGTGGTGGAAAGAGCTCTGGATTTGCCACAGAAGATCTGATTTAATCTATTCTGTCACTTTTTGACTTTCAATATTTGGATAGTTTCTTTGGTCTTTTGTTTTGAGTCATGGTCCCATTCTCTTGCCCAGTCTGGAGTGCAGTGGCACTATCATGGTTCACCTCCCCTCCCAAATAGTCAGGGCTGCAGGTGCATGCCACCATGCCTGGCAAATTTTTTTTTTTTTTAACTTTTTGTAGATGAGGTCTGGCTATATTGTCCAAGCTGGTCTCCGAGGCTCAAGTGATCCTCCTGCCTTGGCCTCCCACAGTGCTGGGATTATAGGCATGAACCCCCACCACCAGGCTGAACAACTTCTTTTTTTTTTTCCTTTGAGTCGGAGTCCACACTCTGTCACCCAGGCTGGAGTGCAGTGGCATGCTCACGGCTCGTTGCAGCCCTGACCTCCTGGACTCAGGCGATCCTCCCGCCTCAACCTTCCAAGTACCTGGAACTACAGGCATGCGCCACCATACCTGACTACTTTTTTTTATTTATTGTAAAGACGAGGTCTCACCAAGTTGCCCAGACTGGTCTCGAACCCCTAGACCCAGCCAATCCTCTCACCTTGCCTCCCAAAGTGCTAGGATTGCAGGCTTGAGCCACCGTGCCTGGCCTCAACAGCTTCTTTTGGGTTTTAATTTTTTTTTAATCAGTGGAATGGAGAATGTAAAACCCAATAGGTTGTGAGAACAGAATGAGAATATCTGAGTACAAAATCACCATTTTTAAGACTGTATATAGCCAGGCTCGGTGGCTCAGCCTGTCATCCCGCGCCTTTGGGAGGCTGAGGTGAGTGGATGGCCTGAGCCCGCGGGTTCGAGACCCGCCTGGGCAGCGAGACCTCATCTCTATAATAAATCAAAAAATCAGCCGGGCGTGGTAGCGCGTGCCTGTAATTCCGGCTACTCCGAAGGCTGAGGCGGAAGGATCGCCGGAGCCCAGCAGGTCGAGGCTGCGGTGGCCGGGAGCAGCCCCTGCACTCCAGACTGGGCGACCGAGTGAGACTCCAACTCAAAAAGATAGGTGGAGTCAGAAGCAGTGTGAGCTACAGCATCTAAGGTGTTTGCCTCATGCACGTGAGCAGCCTCTGGGGAATGAACTCTGCCGCACTGCCTCTTCATTCTGCTATGTGGGCTGAAAAAGCAACTTCTGAAGACATACTGCTCTCGTGGCAGAAGCAAAAAGAAAAGAGCCAAACACTGGGTCATGCTTAAGACTGGGAGGACATGCGGGGCGCAGCACGGGCGAGGGAAGACAAGTGGGTGCTGACGAGGCGGAAGGAAGGTGCTGGACCCACCCACCATTCAGGTGTGGGCTGAGGGTGAAGCTGCCTATGGAAGCCGGCAGGGCGGGTAGCCAATAGCCAACAGAAGCCGGAGTAGCACTGGCCAGTCATGCCCCTAGGGGAGAAAATGTCTTCGAAGAATTTACAAAAGCAATGTCTCCTGACACATCATTATTTAAGCTCCCATCAGCAGGCCTCTCCACACTGAAGTGCCACTTTCCAAAAAGTGTTTCTTTTGGCTTCCATGGTGTTGAGAGGAGAGGAAGCTCTGATCAGACGGCATTTGGCTCTGGAAGCTCACCCCCGAACAAGGCGGTGAACAGGGCCAGGGGTGGAGCTTTAAGACGGGGTGGACGCTTTTGGGTGCAATGGCAGCAAGGCGTTTTTCGGAAGATTCGTTCACAGGGAGCCACTGCGGCCCCCAAAACATGGCGGTCTGTCTCGTCCCGCTCTTGCCTCCCCGGCTCCACTCAGCCTCCTGCCAAGGCTCCTGAGAGTTCGCTTGACCCGTGCTTCTCTCAGTTCCCGCTTCCTCGTGGACACTGTGCCTGACAGGTGAAGGGACATTTAAAATTAATTCCGAGGGAGCCTGACTCAGCACGGCAGCATTTATTCCCGAGACAACTTAAACAACACCTCCTGGTGTTTCAGAGCCCCCTCCGTGAACAGGCCTGTTGTGTTCCCAGCCTGGCCAGGCAGGGACCTGGGCAGGTCTGGGGCTGCTGAGGGTCCATGTGCAGCGTTTGGCTCTTGTGGGATACTGTACTTGATCTGAGCCAACTCCCTTCCTCGGCCCTTTCCAGAACGGGAGGGAAAGCCCAGCAGACTGGTCATGGGGTGACGTGTGGCCAGACTTGTTTAGAAAGAGGCCCAAAGTCAGAAGTGGAATCTGGGTCCACAATCCTGAAGACATTTACCTCTTTTTTTGTGTGTGTGAGTTGGAGTCTCACTCTGTCGCCCAGACTGGAGTGCAGTGGCCGCTCCCGGCCAGCGCAACCTCGACCTGCTGGGCTCTGGCCATCCTTCTGCCTCAGCCTTCCGAGTAGCTGGAACTACTGGGAGATCCAGTCCCCTAGGTGGCCAGTCAAAGTGGGTGGTGAGCAGTTTTTTCCAGGTTGCCCAACCAAAATGCCCGCGAGAGGCAGACTGGGAAGCACGGTGGCCAGAGGGCAAGAGAAATGGGTGCGGGAGCAGGCTTCTCCGACTCCCACCATGACCTGTCCCTTCCTGATTCTCGCCAGGACCAGCTGGGACTCAGGATCGGTCACATAATCTCCCTAGTCCTAAACACTCACCGTGTTACATGAGAAGATTGGGCAGACAGAGCCCTGGGGTTGGGAGTGCATTCAGTGAGTGAGAACCGTGTGTGTGCTGGGCGTGTTCTGGGTGCTGGACATACCAGAGTGAGGTATTTGGGGGCCACTGAGAGGGAGCTGAGGGAAGGGGGGACTGGGGTGACCACTCCATGTCCTGGTCCCATTGTGATCACAGCAGCTTCACTCTGCCCTGTTGGATATTTTTGAAGAAAGTGGCCTGTAGTCCTGCTGGATGCTAACAGTCCATGACCAGGGTTCTGGCCAAGGGAAGGGTGCCCGGCAGCAGATGGAAATCTCGTGTCTGTGGATGTCGTGGTTGAGATTGCCAACTGGAGAAGTGAGAGACAAAGATGGGTCAGAGAAGGAAAAAAAAGAAAATTAGCCAGGCGTGTTGGCGTGAGCCTGTGTTTCCAGCTATTGGGAAGGCCGAGGAGGAAGGATTGCCTGAGCCCAGGAGGTTGAGGCTGCGGTAGCCATGAGCATGCCACTGCACTCCAGCCTGGACAACAGAGGGAGACTCCGACTC
>NW_007232999.1:23446-33150 GCF_000164805.1 Carlito syrichta | reverse complement strand
CAAAAAAAAAAAAAAAAAAAGGGAAATAGGAAAAGAAAGAAAAAAAGAAATATGATATTTATTTCTTTTTCTTTTTTTTTTTTTTATTTTTGGCGTTGGAGTCGCAGTCTGTCACCCAGGCTGGCGTGCCATGGTGTGACCATAGCTCACTGCAACCTCTGACACCTGGGCTCAAGTGATCCTCCTACCTCAGCCACTCAGTTAGCTGGGAATATAGGCATGCACCACCATGCCCTGTAAATTCTTAGATTTCTTTTTTTTTTTTTTTAGAGAGACGAGGTCTCACTATGTTGCCCAGGTTGATCTCAAACTCCTGGCCTCAAGTGATCTTCCTACCTCATCCTCCTAAGTAGCTGGGATTGCAAGAGTGCACCACCGTGCCCGGTAAATTTTTTGTAGAGGCAGGGTCTTGCTATGTTGCCCAGGCTAGTCTCAAACACCTGACCTCAAGTTATCCTCCCACCTTGGTTTCCCCAGATGCCTGAAGTGCAGGCATAAGCCATCATGCCAGGCCGAAAGAGTTTTTTGGTTTTTTTGGGGGGGGTTGGAGTCTCACTCTGTCACCCAGACTGGAGTGCAGTGGCCGTTCCCGGCCACCGCAGCCTCGACATGCTGGGCTCTGGCGATCCTTCCACCTCAGCCTTCCAAGTAGCTGGAACTACAGGTGTGCACTACCACACCCAGCTAATTTTTGATTTTTATTGTAGAGATGAGGGCTCACCAAGTTGCCCAGGCGGGTCTCGAACCCATTGGCTCAGGCAATCCCCTCACCTCAGCCTCCCAAGGCCCTGGGATTACAGGCTGAGCCACCGAGCCAGGCCCGAAAGAGTTTTTTAAAAGCGGTTTCCCTGCCTAGTGGGCATAAAGCAAATGTTTTCTCAGTCTGTATCGCAGATTTGAAAACAGAAACCAACTTGGCTCAGGAGACCATATTTGAGGTTGGTTTCAAATCCTTGTCTGAATGCCTCCCCTCTGGGAGCTGCCCCTACCCCTCTGAGGAGCTGGACTAGACCATCCATGAGACCCTACCTTGCGTGCCGGCTGTTCTGCCCCAAAGATGAGTCCCTTGAGCGACTCTGCAGGCCAGGCCAGTCCACACCTACCTTGCTGTTAGTCTCCACTGCTTCAGGGGCAGTGGCATGTGGGCAGTCTCCATGTTTGTTGGACTGGGCAGACTCAGGCCCAGTAACCGGACTTCTGCCCAACCTATGGAATCCTTGCACACTTTCTTCCCCTGAGGCCCCAGAGTCTTGCTACCACACCCTGCCTGTTGGCTGAGGTCACACTCATTTTCTTTTGTTTTTTTTTTCCTTTTATTGAGTTGGGGTCTCACTCTGTTGCCAAAGTAGCTTTTGACTTTTGTAGAGATGAAGTCTCGCTCTGTTCCCCGGGCTGGGCTCAAACAATCCTCCTGCCTTGGCCTCCCAAAGTGCTGGGATTACTGGTACGAGCCACTGTGCCCAGTGGGTCTATTTTCCAACAAAGTACCTAGTGCATCCGTATACCTGTTTTGGTCTCAGTGAATTCTGAATTCTTCTGGCCATATTCCACAGGTCTCTAAGCTCCCATGCCTCATCTTCACACTGGACGTTTTTCTCCTCCTCAGCGCTGAAAACAACACTATTGCCATGGCCATCCTGTCGTCTTGGACTTCCCAGTACCTGGAGCTATCCTTGGTGTTTGCTGAGTTCTGTGGGTGGATCTAATTCTAGGTTCCAGCTACTCACCGCCTAGCCCATCCCCCCAGAATTTAGCCAACTGGCCTTGTCCCAAACCATGACACCCCGCCCTGCACTTTTCATAGACCATTTTAGCCATGCATTTGTCTGGGTAAAATATGACCCTAAAAGTGGATGAATGAGCCTGAGGATAGGTAACAAAATCCACCATATCCTAATCCAAATTTCCCCCCCAAAGACATTCAGACTCACAAAATGTGAAAAACAGAAGATGGCTTAGAAAAGCTAGTGCCTTTGTCTTACTGAGCAGAAGGACAGAGGCCTAAGATTCAGATGCCGCAGTCAGATGAGGGTAGAACAACACTGAGTGCAGGTCTCCAACACAGCTGGCGTCTGGCCTCCTTCCTGGGCGTTCCTTGCCAGCCTCTCCTGCCCGTGTACCTAGGGTGACCTCTCTGCCTGAGTTTTCAACTTTGCTCTGAGTACTCTACTTTTTCTGGGCCGGACTTCCCTGGGTGGCTTTTGCTTCTTTCTTCATTTCATTCGCATCTCCCAGGGTGTGTCATTTTCGAAGCACTTTGTGTCTGTAGGTAGATTTTATCAAAGATCTGGCAGGGGAAGGAGGTGGAGCCACCCTGAAGGTTGTGGATGGTGTTCGCACTCAGCCCGGCCACCTTCCCTGCTTTGTAACGCCATGAATAACAGTGGAAGACCAGCTGATATTCCTTAAGCTCCTTACATAATCCCACCAAGTTCTGATGGAACAGATAGGAAAAGTACATTCCAAAGAATTCACTTTCCGCCTGTGTCAACATGTATTAAAACATCTAGCTAAAAGCTAGAAGAATCAAAGGAACACAAAGTGACTTTACCTAATTCCCAGCCAGCTGTTTGCTTGTTCTTTTGAGCCAACTAGTCAGCTATGGGGGTGTCTAGAAAATTCCTCTCAGGAGAGCCCCTCAGTGGATGCCAGACTGATTCCTAACCTTTAAACCAGGGGGTCATCGGGGTTCTTGTGGGCATTTGTGAAACCCCGGTTGGGATGGGATTTAAAGCATGGTCTCTTCACCTCTATCTTTCACGTCTGTGTCTTTGTTAGAAGCCTCCCTGAGAACTCTCAGTCCTTCTCTCTTGCTGGTATCACCTATCCTCTCTGTAAGGGCTCTATCTTCTCACACCCTAAGCTCACAGCCCAAGCCCTGGCTTTCTTCCACCTCTCTTTTTCAAGCCAAAATACAATGTTCCCCTCTAAAAGGCGTGGACCTCTAGATAGTAACATTTTAGAACCAAATAGTGTCTTGAGATCTTGTTCTTTTCATCCACTTGCTAACTCCTTTTCCACTTTCTGAAGCACAGATTTTGGGAATTACACCAACATACAGTGTTGACGTATGTTCATACAGTACATTCATACATGAATATCATCCACTCAAGGGTATGTTGAATGTCTACTATGGGAGAGGATAAAGATGCCCAGGATATGGCTTCAGTCTTGAAAAGCTTGAGTTAAGTTGAAAACATTAACTATGGATTCAAGTAAATATAACCACAGGACAGAACAAAATGGGCACAGGGGAAGTGACAGTCATTTCTGAGAGTGTGTGGTGAGAAGGGAATGTTTGCCGAGGCAATAATAGTTATTTGATAAACTCTGAAGGATCCTGACAGCTTGAAACCTGGAGAAAGGGCCTTGTGAGTGGATGGCACAGCACAAGCCAGGGGCAGAGGTAGGGTGACAAGGAGCGTTCGGAGACCAGAGCTGGGCTTTGAGATGGTGACTCTGACATCTCTGAGCCCCATAGGTCTGAGCAGGATATAAGAAGAGAGGGCTGGAGCCTGAGAGTTAAGTCCCCAGTGGCAGGATGAACCTGAGGTCAAGGTGGTGAGGAAGGAGCTCTCTGTGGAGAGGCAACTAACTGTAGGGCTGACGGGACGTGGAGAATTAGAGAGAAGGAAGTCCCAGGCTCAAATGGGAATGTATAAGAAATAATTGCACTCTGAGCGCGGTGGCTCATGCCTGTAATCCCAGGAGGTGAGACAATTGCCTGAGCCTGTGGTTTGAGTTGGAGTGAGACTCCAACTCAAAAAAAAAAGCCTTACTGATGGATTTATTGAGGTATAAGTTACACCCCATAAAAGCTACCCATTTTAAGAGTACAATTCAATGATTTATGGTATATTTACAGAGATGTGCAACCGTCACCACAATATGATTTGAGAATATTTGCATCACCTCAAGAAGAAACCTTGTGTCCTTTAAATTACCGCCCATTTCCATCCTCTGCCATAGACAGCCACTAAATTTGCTTTTCTAAATTTGCCCTTTCTGGTCATTCCATATGAGAGGGGACCCAAAAAAGTTGGAATTATTTTTTGGAGGATGGTTATCTTGTAGTATAGGCGTTCGCCACTAGGTAAGTGTTCTGGGAACCCGTTATCAGTGTACCAGCTAGCATTGTTGTAAATGGTTGTGTTTGGCTTCAGTGAATTTTGTTGGAGATTCCTTTTTTTGAAGTGGGAGTCTCACTCTATCATCCAGGCTGGAGTGCCATGGCAAGCTCACCGCAGCCTCAACCTGCTGGGCTTAGGCGATCCTTTTGCCTCAGCCTTCCAAGTAGCTGGAACTACCAGGCGCGTGACACCACACCTGGCTAATTTTTTGATTTATTGTAAATATAAGGTCTCACAGTGTTGCTCAGGCTGATCTCGAACCTGTGGGCTCAGGTAATCCTCTTACCTAGGCTTCCCAAAGTCCTGGGATTACAGACTTGAGCCACCACGCCCGGCACGTTATTCCATTTGATTGCCAATTATTTCGCTGTCTGAGTAGACCATATTTTACTTATTCATTCTCCAGTTGATGAACATTTGGGTTGTTTCCACTATATGGCTATTGTCAGTAATAATACTGCTGTGAACACTTGTGTGCAAGTCTTGGTGCAAATATATGCTGTTATTTTTCCTGGATAGATACCTGAGAGTGAAATTGCCGAATCATAGGGAATTCTGTGTTTAACATTTTGAGAAATTGCCAAACTTTTTCAAAATGACTGCACCATTTTCTGTTCTCATGAGCAATATATGAGGACTCCAATTTCTCCACATCCTTACCGACACTTGTTATTGTCTTTTTCATCACAACCATTCTAGTGGGTGTGAAGTGACATTTCAGGGTTTTGATTTGCATTTACCTAAAAAATTAATGATGTTGAACATCTTTTCATGTGTTTATTGGCTATTTAGTAACTGCTCTGGAGAAATGTCTATTCAATCCTTTTACTCATTTAAAAAATAAGGTTATTTGCCTTTCTTTTGAGTCATAGTCTCACTTTGTTGCCCAAGCTGGAATGCAGTGGCACTCTCACGGCTACTGCAGCCTCCACCTGCTGGGCCAAGATGATACCTCTGTCTCAACCTTTCAAGTAACTGGAACTACAGGTGTGCAACACCATGCCTGGCTAATTTCTTTTATTTATTGAAGAGATGAAGTCTGGCCATGTTGTCCAGGTTGGTCTCAAGCCCTTGGGCTCAGGCAATCCTCTTGTCTTGGCCTCTCAAAGTGCTGGGATTACCAGCGTGAGTCACCGAGCCTGGCCATGTCTTTTCATTTATTTATTTATTTACTTTGAGTTGGAGTCTCACTCTGTCACCGTGCCTGGCATTTTTAAATTTTTAGTTGTAAGAGTCCTTTCTCTACTTCAGAGATAAGTTCTTTATGGGACATAATGATATAAAAATATTTTTCTTCTAGGCTGTGGGTTGTCTTTTCATTTTCTTGATGGAGTGTCTTTTTTTTGAGTCAGAGTCTCACTGTCACCCAGGCTGGAGTGCAGTGGCACACTCATGGTCACTGTAGCCTCAACCTGCTGGGCTCAGGTGATCCTTCAGCCTTCCAAGTAGCTGGAACTACAGGCACTCACCACCATGCCTGACTAATTTTTTAATTTATCATAGAGATGAGGTCACGCCAAGTTGCCCAGGCTGGTCTCGAACACGTGGGCTCAGGCAATCCTCTAACCTCAGCCTCCTTAGGTGCTGGGATTATAGGCAACAGTGTCTTAAAGTACAAAAGCATTTAATGTTGATGATGTCTTATTTATCAATTTTTGAACACTTGCACTTTTTTGTGTCACATCTAAGACATAATTGCCTAACCCAACATCATGATGATTTACTCCTATGTTCTTCTAAGAGTTTACCATTCTAGCACTTATATTTAGGTTTGTGACCCATTTTGAGTTCATTTTTGGTGTGTAGTGGAAGTAGTTGCTCTAGAACCATTTGTTAAAATGACTCTTCTTTTCCCACTTAATTTTTTGACATTGTTGTCAAAAATCAACTGATCACAAATATTAAAGTTATTCTTGGGCTCTCAACTATATTCCATTAATCCATTGATCTATATGTTTATCCTTATGCTGGGAACACACTGTCATGATTACTATAATTTTGTAGTAAGTTTTGAAATTGGGATGTGTAAGTTCTCCAACTTTGTTTTTTCTCTTTGAAGGTTGTTTTGGTTTTCCTGAGTCACTTGTACTATCATGTGAAATTTGGGATGAACTTCTCAATTTCTTCAAAAAAGTCAGCTGGAATTTGGAGAAGGATTGTTTTGAACCTTAGGGAGTATCACCATCTTAACAATATTAAGTCTTCGGATCCATGAACATTGGATGTCTTTCCACTTATTTCTGAATCAATTGCCTTCAGCAATACTTTATAGTTATTCTTTTATTTATTACTTATTATTTATTTGAGTGGGAGTCTCACTGTCACCTAGGTTAGAGCACAGTGGCATACTCAAGGCCACCGCACCCTCAGTCTGCTGGGCTCAGGTGATCCTTCCACCTCAGCCTTCTAAGTAGCTAGAAAAACAGGCATGAGTCACCACACCTGGCTAATTTTTCTATTTATTGTAGAGATGAGGTCTTGCCAAGTTGCCCAGGCTGGTCTTGAACTCCTGGGCTCAGGCAGTCTTCTCACCACCACCTCCCAAAGTGCTGTGATTACAGGTGTGAGACACGCTCCCAGCTTACAGTTATTATTGTAGATTTTGTACTTTTAAATTAAATATTTCTAAATGAATTTATTCCTTCTTGTTATTGTGAATTGAATTATTTTCTAAATTTCATTTTTGCAGTATATAAAATACAATTGATTTTTGGTTGCTGATCTTGATTAATTTATTAGTGAAAATGATTTTTGTGCATTTCTGAAGATTTTCTGCATATAAGAATATATAAGATCAAATTTTTTGCAAATACAATTACTTCTTTCTAATCTTGATGTCTTCAGTTGATCTTTGTAATCACCCTGGGAGTTATGTTAAGACATTTTACAGATGAGAGTACTTCAGTCCAGAAAAGTTAAGTACCTCATCTGAGGTCATCTGGCCAGGAAGTGAGTAAATCAGGACCAGATTAGAAGACTTCTGCCTCCATAGCGATCACTCTGCATTTTCAACACGCTGTCTCCCATTGGTAAAGCCAGAATATGAGAAGACAATGGATGGCCTGTATCTCTTCAGCACTCCTATTGTCTTCCTTTGGTACAAGCAGCCAGATTCAGTCAAGCAGGGAGCAGAATGTGCATTTCCCAAATGTCTCCCGTATTTTGAACCATGCTTAGTGCTAGGTGCACTCGAGTACTATTTTAATTAATCATCATAAAATCCTATAAAGTAGTTACAATTATTGCTATTTTACAAATGAGGAGACCAAGGCTCTGAGATATTACTTGCTCAAGATCACAGACCCCATAAATGGAAGAATTATGAGTACAACGGTCTCGACCTGCTGGGTTCAGGTGACCCTTCTGCCTCAGCCTTCCAAGCAACTGGAACCACAGGTGTGCACTACCATGCCCAGCTAAATTTTTTTATTTATGGTAGAGATGAGGTCTCATCAAGTTGCCCAGGCTGGCCTTGAACCCATGTGCTCAGGCAATCCTCTCACCACTGCCTCCCAAAGTGCTGGGTCTTCCTACTTTCTTTTTCCTTTTTTTTTTCTTTTTTGAGTAGGAGTCCTACTCTGTCACCCCGGCTGGAGGTCAGTGGCATGCTACCAGCCACCGCAGTCTCGCTTGCTGGGTTCCAGTGATCCTTCTGCCTCAGCCTTCCAAGTAGCTGGAACTACAGGCATACGCCACCACGCCCAGCTAATTTTTTTATTTACTGCAGAGATGAGGATCTCTCCAAGTTGCCAAGGCTGGTCTCAAACCCGTGGGCTCAGGCAATCCTCTCACCTCCGGCTTCCCAAAGTGCTGGGATTATAGGCATGAGCCACCACGCCCAGCCTAGTCTTCCTGCTTTTAATGAAGCAGCTCTCAGGGCAGTGCCCTCCTGTGTAGCTGACTAAGTGTCTCTCCCTTGGACAGCGGTCTTGTAGCTGCATTATGCACATGACATATGCCTGCACACACAGAACCCATAGTGCATGAGTCACTACCCTTTCAGGCTTCCTCCAGACCAAGCAACCTCAGGGGCAAGTCTTTTTTAACACCCTCCTTTGTGTGTCTCAATGGACAATGTGAACAATAAGCGCTTCTGGGGTTGAGTATAAAAGAGAGGATTCAACCTCACACACTTCGCTACTTATCTCAAATGGCCAAGGCCACACAGTTGGGAGAAATGGCATAAACAGGCCTCTTTTGATAAGCCACATCTGGGATACTGACCCAGACCACCAAGACGCAGCTCTGGACAAGTTGTTCTAATTACACTTGGTTACGTGCGGGTGGGGGGAGCATGGTGGTACCCATGAGGCCAGGGTCTGACTCACTCTACATTCGTGCAGGTTGCCTCATGCCTCCTGACACTTAGTAGGCACTCAGCAAATGCCTCTTTGGGTTTGTTTTAATGTCACTTGAGGCTGCTTTATCCTAACTAGTTAGCTGGGGTTCTTTTTCAGCTGTTCTTTTCCCCGTCTTACCCTCACTCTTAACAGAAAAGGAATTCCTGCTGCCAGTCTGTCAAAGGTAATACATTTAGTTTTTGTTGTTGTTGTTGTTGTTTTGAGTTGGAGTCTCACTCCATCGCCCAGACTGGAGTGCAGTGGCCGCCCCTGGCCACCGCAGCCTCGGCCTGCTGGGCTCCGGCGATCCTTCCGCCCCAGCCTTCCGAGGAGCTGGAACTACAGGCGCGCGCTACCACGCCGGGCTCATTTTGATTCATTGTAGAGATGAGGTCTCGCCAAGTTGCCCAGGTGAGTCTCGAATCCGTGGGCTCAGGCAATCCACTCACCTCAGCCTCCCAAAGGCGCGGGATTACACGGCTGAGCCACTGAGCCCGGGTATTTTTTGATTTATTGTAGAGATGAGGTCTCGCCAAGTTGTCCAGGTGGGTCTCGAACCCTGCGGGGCTCAGGCAATACACTCACCTCAGCCTCCCAAGGCATGGGATTACTGGCTGAGCCACTGAGTCCAGCTACATCCCTATATTTGTATAGGTATATTGGGTAATGACCGAAACATGAGTGTGAGATTTATGCAATGATTTCATTTTGGTAAAAATATTGGAGACTCACAGGTTTGCCACAGATTTTTTACAAAAACATTATAGTTTATACACTTCATCAGCAAGGGTACCAACATAATGAACATTTGTATACCTGACACTAAATTGTACCCCACAACTTTAAAATTAAAAATTTTTTAAAATTATGATTTGTGAATCATTAAAAAAAATACCTTCATAGATCCATGGCTCAGCTTATACAATGATTATAATGATTTTTCCAAACATGGTCTGCTATTCACTCTAGCAGTGGGAGTCTCCTGCCTATGCTACCCGTTCTTTTCCCTTTTGAGCATATCCAGCGTCACCTGGAAAGATCTAACAGCTCCCCCTCTTCCTTCCTTCCTTCCTTCCTTCCTTCCTTCCTTCCTTCCTTTTCTTTCTTGAGTTGGAGTCTCACTCTGTTGCCCAGGCTGGAGTGCAGTGGCATGCTCACGGTCACTCCAGTGTCAACCTGTTGGGCTCAGGTGAACTTTCCATCTCAGCCTTCCAAGTAGCCAGGACTACAGGCA
>NW_007232999.1:16658-23426 GCF_000164805.1 Carlito syrichta | reverse complement strand
CTCACCTCAGCCTCCCAAAGGCGCGGGATTACAGGCTGAGCCACCGAACCCGGCTTGTATATTTAGTTTTAAAGCAGATGAAACATCCTAACGGAAGTGGCAGAGATCAGCTCAGACACGGCTCTTCAATTCTTCTTGCCTCCTCCCCAGTGCCAGTCCAGTCCGCACACAACCCAGAGCATAAGCTCTAGGAACACCAAACAGAAAGGGAAACAAGCATTTGGCAAACTCTGTCAAATATCGTAAGAGGCAGGTAGGCGCCAAACATAAAATCTTGCGGTTTACCTTTTCACTAGATTCCAGATCGGTGAGTAATCCAGTCCTCTGGTGGTTTAAACGACCTCTATTGCATTGCCCAAGAGATTTTAGGTTGGGAGCTCAGGCCATTTATAACAGAGAGTCTGGAAAAGTTCTCAGAAACAACAGTTCCCTCCGGCAATGTGGTGTGCAGTGGGAGGAGTTCTGTTTTAGCCCAGCAACCCTGCTTCCAGGTGGTTTCATGGTCAGCAGGAGAATATGAGTTTTTAATACTACGAAATAAAAAGGCAATGCTCCTGCCAAAACAGGATTACCCTGTATTTTACTCAGCCATATTTTATATTCTCTCAGTTCATTGCCAAATCCAACCACTTGTCCCCTCACATGAGTGGATCCTGGGCTCTGGGCTGGTCGCTTCTTCTGCCTCTTGAAGATATTCATGGGAAGAGATACATGATGGACTAGAAGCAAGAGACACGGTTCCAGTCTGGGCTACAGCGAGATCTAAACTCTGGCCCAAGCAAAGTCTCTTTGAGCTCAAGTATTTTTCCTAAACATTAAGGGCACTGAGGACTCCAAGGAGTGAATTCGAATGCTCCTGCGAGGTCTTCTTTTATCATCTACTCCTTTGATCTCTTCTGTCTGTTTCCTCCCAAAATGTTCTGACCTCCGCTCCATTCTGTGGAATGGCAGAGTTGTCTCTCTTCACTGCTGTTGTACTGAACCAAGCTGATATTGCAGCCTTGGTTAGCATTTGAAACCATGTGTTTGCACAGTTACTTTTTATTATTATCATCATCATCATCATTATTTTTTGAGTTGGAGTCTCACTCTGTCACCCAGGCTGGAGGGCAGTGGACGCTCCCAGCCACCGCAGCCTCAACCTGATGGGCTCAGGTGATCCTTCCTTCTCAGCCTTCCAAGTAGCTGGAACTACAGGCACATGCCACCATGCCCTGCTAATTTTTCAATTTATTGTAGAGATGAGGTCTCGCCAGGTTGCCCAGGTTGGTCTTGAACCTGTAGACTCGGGCAATTCTCTCACCTCGGCCTCTCAAAGGGATTATAGGTGTGAGCCACTGCGCCTGGCTATTATTATTTTTGGAGTCAGAGTCTCACTGTGTGTCCAGGCTGGAGTGCAATGGCACGCTCATGGCCACTGAAGCCTTGACCTGCTAGGCTCAGGTGATCCTTCCACCTCAGCCTTCCAAGTAGCTGGAATCACAGGTGTGTGACACCACGTCTGGCTGATTTTTGATATATTGTAGAAACGCGGTCTTGCCCAGTAGCCTAGGCTGGTCTTGAACCCCTGGACTCAGACAATCCTATCGCCTCCACCTCCCAAAGTGCTGGGATTACAGGGATGAGTCACTGCGCCTGGCAGTTTTTTTTTGAGTTGGATCTCACTGGAGTGCAGTGGCTGCTCCCGGCCACCGCAGCCTCGCCTGCTGGGTTCCAGCGATCCTTCCGCCTCAGCCTTCCAAATAGCCGGAATTACAGGCATGCACTACCACGCCCGGCTAATTTTTTGGTTTATTGTAGAGATGAGGTCTCGCCTGCCCAGGCGGGTCTCGAACCTGCAGTCTCAGGCAATCCACTCACCTCAGTCTCCCAAAGGCGCGGGATTACAGGCTGAGCCACCGAGCTGGGCTCAAAGTTACAATTTAAAAAGAAGGAAAATGATCTGGCTTGAGGTAGGATTTGAGGGCTTAGAAACCTCAGGCCAGAAATTTCTGTTTAAATCACATTCTTCTCTCCCAATTTCCCTGAGGAACAAAGTCTAATTATTGGGGGAAGTATTGCATGGACTCCATCCCCTCTGGTTTCAGCAGAGTCACCCCTACTTAGAGCCATGGCTGGGAGAGGGAGGTGATGGAGAGAAGTTCCCTCGTGGGCGCATGAGGAACTATTTATCACATCGACTCCAGTCACTCTCCCAGCACAACCCGGCTCCGGCTGCAAAGCTGCTGAGTTTCCGGCCCTGGCCTGCCGCGGCCTGACAGACCCAACGGCCACCCTGGTGGGCCACAGATGGAAAGTCCAGGAAATTAAATTTTAAAGGAATGGCAAATGCGTTTGCTTGCTTAATTCCCTGGTCTTTCATTTTGCTTCGTATCAATCTTTCTAGATCTGTTCAGGTTCAAGTCTTAAGCGTTAATAAGGAGTCTGACTTCCACATGGAGATCAGTACCTCTTTTAACCCGTAAAGAAGCAAATGGAATGCAAAAATGGTATCCATGGGCCCAAGGGATTCTCAATTAATCTCTGATTTGTGAGCTTCTGAGATGTCTTTATTTGGAAATAAGTGTCCCCCATTGAATTGGCAATACATTTTCCTGAAACTTTTCTCATGAGAATTGCTTTTTCCTCTACCCAAGCTCTGGGGAAATGTGGCATCAGTTTTCTTGTGTGGCTCTTTTTTTTTTTTTAAGTTGGCGACTCACTCTGTCACCCAGGCTGGAGGGCAGTGGCATGCTCACGGCCACGGCAACCTCAACCTGCTGGGCTCAGGCGATCCTTCCACCTCAGCTTTCCAAGTAACTGGAACTACAGGCACATGCCACCATGCCTGGCTAATTTTATTTATTGTAGAGATGAGGTCTCACCAAGTTGCCCAGGCTGGTCTCGAACCCGTGGACTCAGGCAATTCTCTCACCTTGGCCTCCCAATGTGCAGGGATTATAGACGTTAGCCACCGCGCCCAGCCAGCATCCGTTTTTGTGTGTGTCCTTTTCTGAACTCGATTACCTCTGACCTGAGATGCCTCTGTGCAGTCATCAGCAAGAGCCAGCGGCAAGACCACCAGAACTCCAGATAAAAGCCTTGAGTCCTGTGCCTGTCCCTGGCACAAGTAGCACACAGGTTCCTGGACCTTCAGATAATTTGGGGGGGAGAAGTGAAAATGGCCGTCAGTGAAGAAATAACACAAACCTAGAACAATGTTTGATATTGTTAAATGAATTGGGTTGGCATTTTAAGAAAATGTTTGCCTTGTAAGTCTTGACATTTACCCTACAGAAGCCGATCTCCATGAATGTTTCCATAGAGAGACACCATGGGGTTAAGACACAATGTAAACCAACGCCTGACAGGTAGAACTGAAACAGAAGACAAAAGGATAGAATCAAAGGACCACTGAGTTTGTTCAACCCACCTCTTCTCCTCCTCACCGCCCCCCACGCCTGCCGTCTGAGTCTCCGGTGTCCGTTATGCCATTCTCCGTGCCTTAGTTTTGTTCCCACTTATAAGTGAGAACATGCAGTGTTTGGTTTTTCGTTCCTGTGTTAGTTTACTTAGGATGGTGGTCTCCAATTCCATCCAGTTGCTGCAAAAGACACTATTCCTTTTTATGACTGGATATATTCCATGGTGTGTGTGTGTGTGTGTGTGTGTGTGTGTGTGTGTGTGTGTGTGTGTGTGTGTGTGTGTGCGCGCGCGTGCGCGCGCTGCATTTTCATTATCCACTGATCGGTTGATGGACATTAAGGCTGATTCCACATATTGGCAATTGTGAATTGTGCTGAGATAAACATACAAGTGCAGGGGTCTTTTTTTTTGCATACGACCTCTGTTCCTTTGGTAGATACCAAGTAGTAGGATTGCTTAGTTTTATTTCTTCTTTTCTAATTTGGATACCTTTTATTTCTTTCTCTTGACTGATTGCTCTGGCTAGGATGTCCCTCTCTGTGTATTTAACCTTTGGACCATTCCTACCCTCAGAAACTGTCTCTTTATTGGGGTCCCGAGTTTTCTCCTTTCAACCTCACCTTACAATCCCTTCACTGACTTGTCTTTTGCTGGATCAAATAGTAGGTCAACTTGTAGTTCTCTGAGAAATCTCCATACTGATTACCATAGAGATTGTACCAATTTGCACTCCCATCAACCGTGCTGTGTTCCCTTTTCTCCGTATCCACGCTGGCACCTATTTTTTGATTTTTTTTAATGACGGTATCAGGTGATCATGTGTGGTTTTAATTTGCATATCCCTGTTGATGAGTAATGTTGAGCATTTTTTCCTGTTTGCTGACTATTTGTATATCTTTTGAGAGATGTCATTTGCCCACTTTTTAATGAGGTTATTTGCTTTTTTCTTGCTGATTTGAGTTCGTTGTAGATTTTTGATATTAGTCCTTTTTCAGATGGATCACTCGGAACATCTCCCATGCTATAGATTGCCTATTTACTGTGTTGATTATTTTGCTGTGCACAAGTTTTTTAGTTTAATTAAGTCCCACTCTTTTTTTTTCTGAGTTGGAGTCTCACTGTCGCCCACGCTGGAGGGCAGTGGCATGCTTGTGGCCAATGCAGTCTCGACCTGCTGGTCTCAGATGTTTCTTTGACCTCAGCCTTTCAAGTAGCTGGAACCACAGGCTACCGTACGCTGCTAATTTTTTAAACTTTTATTTTAGAGACAAGGTCTCGCCAAGTTGCCCAGGCTGGTCTCGAACCTCTGGACTCTGGCAATCCTTTTGCCTCAGCCTCCCAAAGTGCTGGGATTACAGGCATGAGCCATCGTGTCTGACACTATTTTGATTTATTGTAGAAAAGAGGTCCCACCAAGTTGCCCAGGCTGGTCTCGAATCCCTGAGCTCAGGCAATCCTCTCGCCTCCACCTCCCAAAGTGCTGGGATTGCAGGTGGGAGCCACCGCACCCAGCTCACTTGTTTCTTTTTGTTGCACTTGTTTTTGTGGGCTTAGCCTTAAGTTCTTTGCCTAAGGCAATGTCCAGAAGAGTTTTCCTAGGTTTTTATGGTATAAGGTCTGACATTTAAGTCATTAAGTCTGTAGATTACTAATTAATTTTTATTTATGGGGGAGACATAGGGATCAAATTTCATTTTTCTGCATGTAGCTATCCAATTTTTCCAGCACCACTTGTGGAATAGGGGTGTCTTTTCCCCAGTATATGTTTTTGTCTGCTTTGTCAAAGATCAGTTGGTTGTAGATATTTGGATTTATTTCTGGATGGCCTATTTTCTGTTCCAGTGGCCCCTGTGCCTGCTCTTGTACTAGTACCATGCCATTTTGGTTATTATAGCTTTGTAGTTTAATTTGAAGTCAGGTAACGTGATGCCTCCAGTCTTGTTCTTTTAGCTTAGGATTGCTTTGGTTATTCTAACTCTTTTTTTGGTTCCATATGAATTTCAGGATTGCTTTTTCTAATTTTATGAGAAATGACATTGGCAGTTTGATGGGAACTGAATTGACTCTGTAGATTACTTTGGGTACTGGCCATTTTAACAATGTTAATTCTTCCAACCCCTGAGCATGGGATGTTTCTCCATTTGCTTGTGTTGTCCACAATTTCTCTCATCAGTTTTTTATAGCTCTCCTTGTAGGGATCTTTCACCTCCTTGGTTAAACAGATTCCTAAGTATTTTAGCTTTTTAGCTGGTATTGTAAATGGAATTGAGTTCTCTTTTCTTTGAGTTGGAGTCTCACTCTCGTCACTCAGTCTGGAGTGCAGTGGCATGGTGGGCTTAGGCAATCCTTCCACCTCAGCCTTCCAAGTAGCTGGGACTACAGACGCACACCACCAGGCCCAGCTAGTGATTTATTGTAGAGACGAAGTCTCACCAAGTTACCCAGGCTGGTCTCGAACCCCCAGGCTCAGGCAATGCTCTCACCTCGGCTTCCCAAAGTGCTGGGATTACAGACTGAGCCACTGCGCCTGGCCGGAATTGAGTTCTTGATCTGCTTCTCAGCTTGGCCGCTTGGTCTAGAGCAGTACTGCTGATCTGTGTGTGTTGATTTTGTATCCTGAAACTTTACTGAATTCATTTATCCTGTCCAGGAGTCTTTTGGAGGAGTTGTTAGGATTCTCTAGGTATAAGAGCATATTGTCAGCATACAGAGTTAGTTTGATTTCTTCTTTGCCCATTTGGATACCCGTCATTTCTTTCTCTTGCCTGGTTGATCTGGCTAGGACTTTCCCCTCGGTGTATTTAACCTTTCACCATCCCTGCCTTCCAGAATCTGTCTCTTTATTGGGGTTCCACAGTTTCTCCTCCTCCTCAACTTCACCTTCTAATGCCTGTCTTTTCTCGTGCTGGCTCCTTCCCTGTGGGAAGCCTCAGAGCCTGGTCCTCATCTTCTTGCTTTCTCTTCTCATCTTGGTGGCCCTATCCCTCGTGAAGTCTGATTCCTCATGCACATTTGTTGCTAGTACCCATTTGTCACCATCCCTGACCCTGACAACTGCTAATCTACTTTATATATTTTATAGTTTTGCCTTTTTTTAAAAAGCAGGATTTATTGAGAGGACGGAAAAGCTCCCACAGTGGGAGAGGACCCAAAGGGGTTGCCCTAGTTTTGCCTTTTTATATTTCTGTAAACAAAATTCTTCTATGTGGTCTTTTGAATCTTCTTTTACTGAACACAGGATGTTTGAGTTTTTTCACATTGTAACGTGTATCCATAGTCTGTTCCTTTTTTTTTTTTTTCTGAATGGTAGTCCATCTATGAATATTCCTCAAGTTTGTGTTTTTCCTTTTTTTTTTTTTTTTT
>NW_007232999.1:12642-16638 GCF_000164805.1 Carlito syrichta | reverse complement strand
CCGCAGCCTCGACCTGCTGGGCTCCGGCGATCCTCCCGCCTCAGCCTTCCGAGTAGCTGGAGCTACAGGTGCGTGCTACCACGCCCGGCTAATTTTTTGATTTTATTGTAGAGATGAGGTCTCGTCAAGTTGCCCAGGCGGGTCTCGAACCTGCGGGCTCAGGCAATCCACTCACCTCAGCCTGTTTTTCCTTTTTTTGAATTGAAGTCTCACTCTATCATCCAGGCTGGAACGCAGTGGCACGATCACAGCTCACTGCAGCCTCAACTTCCTGGGCTCAGGCAATCCTTCCACCTCAGCCTCCCAAGTAGCTGGGACTACAGGCGTACACTACCATGCCCGGCTAATTTTTAAATTATTTGTAGAGATGAGGTCTCACATGTTGCTCAGGTTGGTCTTGAACACCCGGGCTCAAGGAATCTTCCCATTTTGACCTCCCAAGGTGCTGGGATGACTGTTGTGAGCCACTGCACCTGGCCTGAATATCCCTCATGTTTTTTTAATAAAAATTTCTGTTACAAAGGCATGAAACTAGTACTATGAATATTCATATGCCCTTCATCTAGGTTTTAACTGTGTTAACATTTGGTGTATTTCCTTTGTTTATCTCTTGAGGAGTATACGTTTCTGTGGGTTTTCTTGGCCAAAACAAAGCTGAGTTGAAGGTGAATTGCCAGCATCCTGACACTTCATCCCTAATCCTGCCAGCACGTTGGAGAGACCCTCCTATCTAACCATGACGCTAGCCAAGAAATTTAACCTTGATTTAGGAGGGTGGACTGGCTCGGCTATTTACCATCATGGTCCGGTTTTCTCAATAGCCAAAAGGAGCCCTGTCCCACATTTTTTTGAAATTCAAAATCAAATCGAGTTTGAAGCAGTGCACTTGGTTGCCAGGCTCCCTTGCTCTCTCTGTGAAGAGAAATCGTTTTGCCTTTTTGTTTCGTGTTTTGGTCTTTTACCACGTGGCCGGCCTTGAAAAGCCCAGGCAGTTGTCTTGTAAAGTCATTTTGAGCCGGTCTGATTTGTTTTTCTTCATGATTCAATTCAAGCTAACCTTTTTTTGGGCAAAAACACTACCACCCTTTTAATATTTTATTATTTATTTCTTATTTTTTTGAGTTGGGGTCTCACTCTGGCGCCCAGACTGGAGTGCAGTGGCCGCTCCCGGCCACCGCAGCCTCGACCCGCTGGGCTCCGGCGATCCTTCCGCCTCCGCCTTCCGAGTAGCTGGAACTACAGGCATGCGCTACCACGCCCGGCTGATTTTGTTTTATTTATTGTAGAGATGAGGTCTCTCCTGCCCAGGCGGGTCTCGAACCCGCGGGCTCAGGCAATCCACTCACCTCAGCCTCCCAAGGCACAGGATAACAGGCTGAGCCACTGAGCCAGCCCACCCTTTTGAAATACAAATAAGAGCCAGGTGTCATGTGGGCTGGGAGACGGTGATGTGACAGGGTCTCAGGTTGGGACGTTATTCTGGCAGAGGGACAGTATCATGCTCCCTCGGCTGCCTCATGAAAGACCAAGACCCCACGGCTCTGAGCATTGGTTAGAAGGTGGGTCCCCATGTGCTCAGACCATGGGGCAGACCTGAAGGGCAGGCATCAAGAGCCACCGCTTCCTCCTGGGAACAGAGAAGAAGGACTGGGACACTGTACCCAGTGGGGAATGGTGGTGGGGTGGCACGCACGTCAGTGCCACACCCAGTGAGTTAACAGGAACCTTGGCAAAGTGCCCATTGTTCACTGATATTGTCGTCTGAGTATTTTCAAACTTGGTGCACAGAAACGATGATTTCTGCCTTAAAGTTTTTGCAGGGTGAAAACAAAAGACAACAAGCAGGCTGAGAGTCCCCCAAATCATGGGTGGAACTGAGGTTCCATGCAGGCTTCTGCTGACGTCAAGGCCTGTGCACGTATACGCCTTGCTCAGTGGTTCAATGTCTCAGAACATGCACGAGCAGTTAAACTCAAGTACGTAGGTTGGATTTAAAAATGATGCTTCAAGTTACCTTTGGGGCACCCATTAAATGTAGATTGGTTCTATTTCTGGCTTTGACTTAATGGCCGGGGACACTTGGAGAGCTTAGGTCACCTGTCTGAGCCTCCATTCAGTCATAGGTACAATATTAATGTGAGGATGTGATGAGGTCATTCTGGAAGTCTCATCACAGAGTCAGTTTCTGTTCAATGGCTATCATTGAGTTATCATTTGAATATTGCTAGATATGTTGCAGGCACATGCCATCTTGTATATTTCATCAGCTTTGCATAGGATTAAAGCATCAAAAGCTTATCTATTTTTTTTTTTTTTTTTTGAGTTGGAGTCGCACTCTGTCGCCCAGACTGGAGTGCAGTGGCCACTCCCGGCTACCGCAGCCTCGACGTGCTGGGCTCTGGCGATCCTTCTGCCTCAGCCTTCCAAGTAGCCGGAATTACAGGCGCGCACTACCATGCCCCGTTAATTTCTGATTTATTGTAGAGATGAGGTCTCGCCAAGTTGCCCAGGCAGGTCTCGAACTGGTGGACTCAGGCAATCCACTCACCTCAGCCTCCCAAGGAACGGGATTACAGGCTAAGCCACCAAGCCCGGCTACTTATCTATTATTTTTCACTGATTGGTTGGCTGCTTGATACCCTATCTCATTTCAGAAAAAGAGCTTGGGGTCTCTTCTGAGAACTTCCTCTTTCACTCACTGTTCAGTCGAGCAGGCTCTTCAGGTCTTGCCCCTTCCGTATAATTTATTCTAATTTCTTTTTTTTTTTCCTTTTTCTTTTTTGAGTTGGAATCTCACTCTCGCCCAGACTAGAGTGCAGTGGCACACTCACAGCCGCTGTAGCCTCTGCTTGCTGGGCTCAGGCTATCCTGCCTCAGTAGCTGGAACTACAAGCACAGTCACCAAGTAGCTGGAACTACAAGCACAGTCACCACAACCGGCTAATTTTTTATTGACGGTAGAGATGGCTTGCCAAGTTGCCCAAGCCGGTGTCAAACGCCTGGACTCAGGCAGTCCTTGCATCCGTCTCCCAAAGTACTGGGATTACAGGCATGAGCCCCACAACGCCTGGCTTGAATATACAAATCTTTAGCTAACCAACTACATCAATGTATCTATCCTTCCAAGGCGAGAAGCAAAGGCCAAGTACAACCACAGTCTTGGAATATTTTCTTTCTCAAGCAGCTTAGATAAAGCTGTGATGAATGTGTGTCGATTGCTACGTGTCTGGCCGATGACACCTCCCCTTAATGACTTGCTTTTATTTTCTCATGGCAGCAGGTTGTGTTTTCCAAAGACAACTGCCACAACATATCCAATTCTTTTTTTTTTTTTTTTTGAGTTGGAGTCTCACTCTGTCGCCCAGACCGGGAGCGGCCACTGCAGCCTCGAACTGCTGGGCTCCAGCGATCCTTCGACCTCAGCCTTCCAAGTAGCCAGAATTACAGGCGCACGCTACCACACCCGGCTGATTTTTTGATTTATTGTAGAGATGAGGTCTCGCTGCCCAGGCGGGTCTCAAACCCGTGGGCTCAGGCAATCCACTCACCTCAGCCTCCCTAAGGCGCGGGATTACAGGCTGAGCCACCGAGCCCAGCTCTTTTTTTTTTTTTTTTTTTGGTTTGAGTCACAGTCTCACTCTGTTGCCCAGGCTGCAGGGCAGTGGCACGGTCACAGTCACCACAGCTTCAACCTGCTGGGCTCAGGTGATCCTTCTGCCTCAACCTTCCAAGTAACTGGAACTACAGGTGCATGCCACCACACCCAGGTAATTTTTCTTGATTTATTGTAGAGATGAGATCTCACCGTTGCCCAGGCTAGTCTTGAACTCGTGGGCTCAGGCAGTCCTCTCACCTCAGCCTCCCAAAGTGCTGGGATTAAAGGCGTGAGTCACCAAGCCTGGCCTTTAAATATATATATGTATTCTAAATCTACTTTTTTTTTTTTTTTTTTTTTTTAATTGGAGTCTCACTCTGTCCCCAGACTGGGATGCAGTG
>NW_007232999.1:0-12622 GCF_000164805.1 Carlito syrichta | reverse complement strand
GAGTGCAGTGGCCACTCCCGGCCACCTCAGCCTCGACCTGCTGGGCTCTGGCGATCCTTCCGCCTCAGCCTTCCAAGCAGCTGTAACTACAGGTGCGCGCTACCACGCCCAGCTAATTTTTTTTTATTTATTGTAGAGATGAGGTCTCACCTGCCCAGGCAGGTCTCGAACCCATGGGTCCAGGCAATCCACTCACTTCAGCCTCCTAAAGGCGCGGGATTACAGGCCAAACCACCGAGCCCGGCTGTAAATCTACTTCTTTATTGTCTCTTTTTAAATTTCTTATTTTAAAGATGTGGGGTACGTACAGCGTGAGGTATGTAAGTGTTCACTGTACAGGTGAAGCTGAGGCCTTCCATTGCTCCTCACTTTGCCTGGTTTGGGACTAGGTACCCTTACTAATGTTATGGGCACCCTCCCCCTGCAGTGATCCCCTACTGCCAATCACTTTTATATAGCATTAAGATAAATATTCAGGGTCCACTTATGAGTGTGAACATGTGGTACTCAGTTCTGTGTTTCTGTGATGTATCGCCGAGTATGATTGACTCTAAATCCACCCAAGTTTCTGTGAGGTTCATAATTTCGTCCTTTTTTATGGCTGCATAATATTCTATCATGTATATGTATGGCTTTTTTTTATCTAGTCTACTTTCAGTGGGCAGCACAGTTGGTTCCATGTTTTTGCTATGGAGAAGAGTGCTGCAGTGAACATGTATGAGCAGGTATCTTTTTCGTATAATGATTTGAGTTCCTCAGTATATTCCCAGAACGGGGATGGCTGGGTCGTATGGAAGGTCGATTTTTAGATCTTTTAGGAATCGCCACACTGTTATCCAGAGAGGCTGTACTGGTTTACACTCCTGCCAGTAGTATCTCAAGTGTGTTTTTTGAGTTGAAGTCCCGCCCTTATCACGCAGGCTGGAGTGCAGCGGCATGCTCACGGCCACCACAGCTTCAACCTGCTAGGCTTAGGCGATCCTTCCACCTCAGTCTTCCAAGTAGCTGAAACTACAGCTGTATGCCACCACGCCGGGCAACTTTTTTGGTAATTTACTGTAGAGACGAGGTCTCACCAAATTGCCTAGGCTGGTCTCGAACCCCCAGGCTCAGGCAATCCTCTCGCCCCTGCCTCCCAAAGTGCTGGGATTGCAGGCTGAGCCACAGTGCCCAGTCTCATTGTGGTTTGATTTGCATTTATTTGACAATGAGTGAGGCTGAGCATTTTCTCGTGTATCTGTTGGCTGCTTGTATGTCTTCTTTTGAGAAGTGTCTATTCATATATTTTGCCCACTTTTTAATAGGACTGTTTGTTATTTTTTCCTTTGGGTACGTTTGAGTTCCTTATAGATCCGGAATGTTAGGTCTTTGTCAGATACTCAGTGGGCAAATATTTTTTTTCCCATTCTGTGGGCTGTCTCTCCACTCTCTTAATGGTTTCTTTTGTTTGGCAAAAGTTTTTCAGTTTGATGAAGTCTCACTTGTCAATCTTATCTCGAATGGCATGGGCTTTGGGGGTTTTGATCAGAAATTGATTGCCTATTCCAATTTCTGTAAGTGTGTCTCCTGAGTTTTCTAAGATTCTTATAGTGTGAAGTTTTGTGTTTAGGTCTTTGATCCATTTAGAGTTGATTTTTGTGTATGGTGATAGGTAGGGGTCCTGTTTCATTCTTCTGCATGTTTTCCCAGCACCATTTACTGAATAGGTTCTTCTTTCGCCAGTGGTTGTTGGTGGAGAATTTGTTGAAGATGAATTGGTTGAGAAATTGAGTGAGGTTTTGCTTCCGGAATCTCTGTCTTGTTCCATTGGTTTATATGCCTGTTCTTGTACCAGTACCAGGCTGTTTTGATTATTGTAGCTTTATCATAAAGTTTAAAGTCCAGAAGTGTAATACCTCCCACTTTATTTCTTTTGCTGAGGATGAATTTCTGTATTGTCATTTCCAGGTCTTGAGAAGAATGATGTTGGTAATTTAATGGGTATTGTTTTGAATCTGTAGATTGCCTTGGGTAGGATGGACATCTTAATGACATCGGTTCTTCCAAACTATGAGCATGGAATATTTTTCCATTTGTTTGTGTCTTTATTTCTTTGAGCAGTGTTTTGTAGTTTCATTGTAAAGTCTTTCACTTCTCTGGTTAGGAATATGCTAAGGCATTTCATTTTTGTGTGTTCCTATTGTGAATGGGATTGTGCTTTTTATTTGGTTCTCTGCCTGTTTGTTGTTGGTGTATAAAAATGTGACTGTCATATGTTGATTTTGTACCCTGAGACTTTGACAAAGTCCTTTATCAGTGCAAGGAGGTTTTTGACAGATTCTTTTGGGTTTTCAAGGTATAGGATCATATCATCAGCAAAGAGAGATAACTTAACTTCCTCTTTTCCTGTTTGCATACGCCTAATTTCCTTCTCTTGTCTCATTGATCTGGCTAGGACTTCCAACACTGTTGAACAGGAAGGGTAAGAGTGGGCAGCCTTGTATTTTCCAGTGTTCAGGTGAAATCTTCCAATTTCGGTAGCAATATGTTGGCTGTGGGTTTATCAAAGATGGCTCTTGGTATTTTGAGGTATGTTCCCTTTATGTCTAGGTGTTTGAGAGTTTTTATCAAGAAGGAATGCTAGATTTTATCAAAAGCTTTCCCTGCATCTAATGATAAAATCATGTGGCTCTTGTTTTTACTTCTGTTAACGTATTGAATTACATTTATGGTCTTGCAGATGTTGAACCAGCCCTGCATTCCAGGGATGAAGCCTACTTGGTCATTGTGGATGATTTTTGAGATGTATTGTTGGATCCGATCTGTTAGAATATTGTTGAAAATTTTTGCATCTGTGTTCATCAGGGTTGTTGACCTGTAGTTCTCTTTCTTTGTTGGATCTTTACCTGGTTTGGGAATCAGTGTGATGTTAGTGTCATAAAATGATTTGAGGAGAGTTCCATCTTTCTCGATTGCATGGAATACTTACAATAGGATCAGTATCAGCTCCTTCTTGTATGTTTTGTAGAATCCTACTGGAAACCCATCTGATCCAGGCCTTTTTTTTGTAGGTAGTTCTCTTATGATGGAGTCCATTTTCTGTGTAGTTATTGGTCTATTAGGTCATCAATTTCTTCTTGTTTCAGCCTTGGGAGATTGTGTGATGTCAGAAAGTCCTCCATTTCATTAGGTTTTCGAGTTTGTTTCCATACAGGTGTGCACAGTAATCTGTGATTTTTTTTTTTTTTTTTTTTTTTTGAGTTGGAGTCTCACTCGGTCACCCAGACTGGAGTGCAGCGGCCGCTCCCGGCCACCGCAGCCTCGACCTGCTGGGCTCCGGCGATCCTTCCACCTCAGCCTTCCAAGTGGCTGGAACTATAGGTGCGCGCTACCACGGCCGGCTAGTTTTTGGATGTATTGTAGTGATGAGGTCTCACCAAGTTGCCCGGATGGGTCTTGAACCCACAGGCTCAGGCAATCCACTCACCTGAGCCTCCCAAGGTGTGGGATCACAGGCTGAGCCACTGAGCCCAACTGGAATCAGACCTTTAGATTGAGCTCGTACTTTGCAAGAAATACAAGAGATTATCGAACATAGTAATAGAATAGAATGAGTCTAATCCAGAATGTGGGGACTTTTCAAGACAAATGACCCAGTTCCTTTAGTAAATAAATGGAGAATAATTAATGAATAAACAATGAAAGAGAACCATTATGGGTTAAAGGAGACTTCCGAAGCATAACCAAATATAGTGCATGGATTTTGTTTGAATGCTGATGCAAAGAAACCAATTGGCTAGAGATTACTTTTTTGGCGTCGAGGTCTCACGCCACTGCCCAGGCTTGAATTGTTAGGGTCACACTCCCAGTAAGGCCTCCAGATTGTTAGGTCAGACACATCAGGAGTGTGGGTGTCTCGTATGTGATCTGATGCCGCATGAAAGATGCAAAGAATTGCACAGACGTTAGATGAGAAAATATAGTTTATTTAGAAAGTAAATTGCAGAGAGAGGAGAAAGAGGAGATTCACCTCCCCAAAGGAGGGTGGGGCCAAAGCTTAAGAAAACATGGCTCAGCCTGTAATCCCGCACCTTTGGGAGGCTGAGGTGAGTGGACTGCCTGAGCTGGCGGGTTCGAGACCCGCCTGGGCAGCTTGGCGAGACCTCATCTCTACAATAAATCAAAAAGTAGCCAGGCGTGGTAGCGGGCACCTGTAGTTCCAGCTACTTGGAAGGCTGAGGTGGAAGGATCGCCGGAGTCCAGCAGGTCGAGGCCGTGGTGGCTGGGAGCAGTCACTGCACTCCAGTCTGGGTGACACGGTGAGACTCCAACTAAAAAAAAAAAAAAAAGAAAACATGGCCTGGCCATAGCTCAAAGAGTACATGGCCACACCATAACTTCGTGAGGCAATGGCCAATGGCTACCCGTGGCTGAGTCCTTTTAAACTTTCTCTTTGATGGGGGAAGGTTGTTAAGGTGATAGGGTAGTGGTCTGCTTCACGTCATCACGAAGGGGCAGGGAAGTGCGGGCACTGATGTCAGGTGGCGGACAGCAGGCAGATTGGGGGAGTCCTGTCTGTGCCACGTAAGGCATGAAAGGCTGATTAGGTCAACTTGAGGGGTTTGGGCCTGGAGGAGTTTTTCCTGCAGAGACCTGTTTGGCATTTTCAATTCACAAGTTCCTTGACTAAAAGGTGGTCTTATTATCATTTCTATGACTTCGACCAGCCAAGGGGCCATCTTTGACCTTCCACCTACAACAAGGAACCTGAAAGTTTCTTAGGGATGATTGTGCTAAACCATGAATCGAATGGTTGGGCTTTCCGTGTCTTGCATCTGATGGAGATTTGCCTAAGGGGTGGGGTAGGCTGCCAGGGGTAAAATGTCCGAACGCTTCCTAAAACCTGCCTATTGGAAATGTATCTATCGATGTCTAACCTGTGCTAGATTCGAAGTGTGTCAGTCTTAAGCAAAAATGGTTATGCTGAGGCAAAATGTGAACTAAGTTTGTTCGAAGTTTCTCGGCGTCCCTCCTTTCAGGAATATAGTGACGTGATCACAGCCTCCAACTCCTGGGCTTAGGTGATCCTTCCGCTTCAGCCTCTGGAGTAGTTGGGATTACAGGTGTGTGCTACCATGTCTGTTAGGGTACGGCAGGACAGGGTGAGGGAAAACGGAGAGGTGAGAGGCGCCGGGGAGACACAGCACCCCCAGGGCCGGCCAGCTGGAGGTGCCGCACCGGGAACCCAGAGATCCAAGTAGATGCAAAGAATTGCAACACACAAAAATGTTAAGAAGGAAAAGGTTATTTAAAAGTAAATTAGAGAGAGAAAGAGAAAGAAGAGAGAAGATTCACCTTCCCAAGGTGGGGGACGGGGACCAAAGCCAGGAAGCATGGCGACAGCCATGGCTCAAAGAGCACACGGCCACACCAGACTCTAGCAAGGCAATGGCCCCTGGTTGCTTGTGGTTGAGTCCCCTTGATGGGGAAAGACCATTGGGTGATTGGGCGCTGGTCTGCTTCCACGTCATCACAAAGGGGCAGACAAGCGCAGGTACTGAAGATGTCAGGTGATGGACAGCAGGCAGATGGGTGGGTTAGTCACATGACTGCTGCTATGGTGGGGCTTATCAGTGTCACATCGTTCACAGAGGGCTGATTAGGTTAACCCTAGGGGGTGGAGGATTCCTGCAAGAGACTTGTTAGACATTTGCAACTCACAAACTCTTATGACTTTGTCCTTGACAAGGAATCAAAAGTTTACTAGAGATTATTATGCTAAACCATGAATGGTTGGGCTGTCCTGATCTTGTATCTGAAGAAGATTTGCCAAGAGGGATGGGGTAGGCTGTTGTTTGTCCTGCAGTAGAATGTCTGAATGCTTTCTAATGGTTACACTGAGGCAAAAAGACTAAAGAATAAGCAAAGTTTCTTTTAGGTTTCTATAGGTACCTTTCAATGTCCAGGTAATTTTTTAGTTTGTTGTAGAGACAGGTCTCACTCTGTTGCCTGGACTGGTCTCAAACTCCTGGGCTCAAGCAGTTCTCCTGCCTTGGCCTCCCAAAGTGCTGGGATTACAGGCATGAGCCTGGCCTCATAGAGATATTTTTAAGATAACTACGGGAAACTGAACATGGATTGGGTATTAGATGATATCAGGGACCGGGTATTAGAGCTATTGTCCATGTGGTCGGGTATGATAACAACAGTGTGGTTTTTTTCTTTAAAGTCTTCAGTACTAAAGACAAGCAGAGAAATATTTATGACTCGAGACAGGATGTCTGAGATTTGCTGTAGAAATTTTACAGCATGGAGAGGAAGACACAGGAAGCCAGGCAGGGCACTCTTGGTTGTTGTTGCACTGTTTTTGTACACTTGAACATTTCCACAACAGAGACTTTTGAAACTGTGTCTAAGCTCTTCAGGAGAGGTAAACTTTGGCAGTGAACACTTTCCGCACAAGTTATCCTGTGAGATTTGCCACCGGTGAGTAGGCCTTGGAGGAAACAGCAGAACTGGTAGGCTAAGCCCTGGTGCTCCGAAGCCCCCACGGCCAGGGCCCGGCCCAGGCGCTGTGAGTTCGGGGGCAAGAGGGCAGGATGGCAGAGAGGTGACTGCCGCAGGCATGGGGATGACTGCCAGCCGAGGAACCCAGGAAAAGGCCAGGAAAGCAAGCACAGAACTCCAAGGCCTGCTTCCTCAGGAGCGAGAAGGCAGAAGGCCCCTGCAAACCGGCACGGGTGAAGGCGAGTTGGAGGGGCAGAACTCAGGGCTTCCCTCACTTCCCGGCTCTGGCGCCCCTTCCTGTCGCCCACCTTGCCCCTCCTGCAGGCTCAGTATCTTTCCTGGGAGCCTGTATTTACCCTGGGGACAGTGCTTCCAGCTCAGCCACCAAGAACAGCGGATTCTTCCGGCATGAGGAGTCTGCCTGTCCAACCCGGACCCTGGAGCTGTTGTCACTGTGGCCGGGGTAGATGCCCACCCTCTGTCCCCCCACCTTTTGACCTCCCCCATAGCCAGAGAGCGCGGGTCACAGAAGCTCCTGAATGGCCTGTGAAGGATGGGGGAAGAACTTCCCAAGGCGAGGCAGTATCTGCCCCTAGAAGGACTAAAGGGCGTTGGACGTTGTGGCCACGGCTATGACCGTTACAGAATTGTGGTTAAAATAACGATTGACTTTAGCCAAAAGAAAAAGGAGAAGAAAAAGAGGCAAGAAAGGGCTGGGTTGAAGGACAACAAAACCCCAAACAATAAGCAAAAATCCTTTGAGAAAAAAGAAAAGGAGGATGAGTTTGGAGTGGAGTGGCAGAATTCAGATGTGGAAACGGCCTGAGACTTCAAGCTAGGCCCGTCCAGACAAGGCTGCGGCTCCTCTTTCCGCAGGACTGGGGGTCGCACGGGCGGCTGCCACTGGGGGCGGGTGGCCCCGCCGGCCCACCCTGCCTTTGCCCGCATCTTGGCATCTTTAACCTTTGTGAGCAGCTCTAGGAGTCGTGGATCCGTCCACGCGGGCGGGAGTTGCCGGCCCCGGGGCGCGGCCGTGGTGGCGATGATCCTGGCCGCCAGCAGAGGGCAGTGGCGGGCCAGGCGAGGGCAGGGCAGGGCAGGGCAGGGCGCCTTCCCAGCACCCGGAGCCTCGGGGCCAGTGCCTGATTTTCCTACTTGCATTCGCTTCCTTGCAAACCTCCCAGCGTCTGGTCCCGTGCAAAGGCTGATACGTGCTGATGCTTCTGCTCTGTCCACAGAATTTGAGAGTTTGCCGCAGAACGTGGCCTGTAAATACCAGGTGTACAATATGCCTTTCCCAGTCTTCTCCGTAGCTAGAAGCCATCAAAAGGTGCGTAGTGTTTGAGAGGTAGGGCCACCCTGTAAGAGGCGACTTGCGTGTTATGCAGAGTACCACGAGCCTGCTATGTGCCAGGCATCGTGCCAAAGGCTTATCCACCTGAAATCACTTAACCCTGCAAGAAGGTATGATCCTCTCCATTTCCCAGATGAGAAAACCCAGGCTCACTCAAGTTAAATCAGTCTTGTGAGGTCCCAGACTTGGGAGTAGCGGGATAGGATTCACATTCTCGTCTACTGGGCTCAGATTTCCCACCAAATTTCCAAGTTACTCAGCCTGGTCTCGAACCCCTGCGTGCTTCTCACAGGTCCTGAGTTCCTGCCAGTTCTCAGCCTCTCTGATGTTTCCTATTTAAGCTTTCTTATTCCAATAGTGTCTACTGTGTGGACCCAGGGGCTGTCACTGCATCAAAAGGACACTGCTCACACCTGGCAAATGGATGCCCATTTGAGTTACTCTCATCCCTAAGGCAGACTATCTCTCCACACATTTCATATATGTGAAGAGCACCCAAGGAGGATTATGTACACAAATCACTAAGCGAGGCACAGTTCGATACCAGCCTAGGCAACACAGTAAGACCTGGTCTCTGCAAAAAAACAGAAAATCAGCCAGGAGTGGTAGCACCGGCCTGTCGTTCCAGCTACTTGGGAGGGTGAGGTGGAAGGATCACCAGAGTCCTGGAGGTTGAGGCTCTGTTGAGCCGTGATCCATGCCACTCCAGCCTGGGTGACACAGTGAGATTCTGACTCAAAAACTGAAAGAGAGAGAGAGAGAGAGAGCGTGAGAAAGGACACATGCTTACCTTTGACAAGAATCTTTATATAATTTTGCAGTGATGATTAAGCAAGCCGTGAGCTAAGCGTGGAATGCTGCAGGCATCTGGGCACACATTTGTTGTTGCTGCCTTTTGCTTTGCTGTTGCTGTTTTTGTAAGAGAGGAGATCTTGCTCTGCTGCCTATGCTGGTCTTGAACTCCTGGGCTCAAGCAATTCTCCTACCTTGGCCTCTCAAAGTGCTGGGATTACAGGTGTGAGTCACTGTACCCAGCCTGGCCACCAGTTTTGATGACCATCTCCCAACTTTTTTTTTGAGTCAGAGTCTCATTCTGTCATCCAGGCTGGAGTGCAGTGGCACACTCACAGCCACCGCAGCCTCGACCTCCAGGGCTCAGGCCATTCCTTCCACTTCACCTTCTAAGTAGCTGGAACGACAGGCGTGTGCCACCACACCCGGCTAATTTTTAAATTTATTTTATTTTATTTTTAAATTTTTTATTTTTTTGAGTTGGTGTCTCACTCTGTCGCCCAGACTGGAGTGCAGTGGCCGCTCCCGGCCACCGCAGCCTCGACCTGCTGGGCTCCGGCGATCCTTCCGCCTCAGCCTTCCGAGCAGCCAGAATTACAGGCGTGCGCTACCACGCCCGGCTGATTTTTTGATTTATTGTAGAGATGAGGTCTCGCCAAGTTGCCCAGGCGGGTCTCGAACCCGCGGACTCAGGCAATCCACTCACCTCAGCCTCCCAAAGGCGCGGGATGACAGGCTGAGCCACCGAGCCCAGCAATTTTTAAATTTATTGTAGAGGTGACATCTCTCCAAGTTGCTCAGCCTGGTCTCGAACCCCTGAGCTCAGGCAATCCTCTTGCCTCCGCCTCCCAAAGTGCTGGAATTACAGGCTTGATCCACTGTGCCTGGCTAAAAATTAGCTTTCCAAAAGTAAGGTGTTAAAACATGCAGCCTACTTGTGTAGCTAATTCTTATTTGTACCCCACATCTCTATAATAAAATTTAAGGAAAGAAGAAAACCTTCCATTTTAGTACTTATGCAGGAAAATAATTTTTGTTTCGTTTCCTGTATTTCCATTGTTAAATCATTGTGTCAAGCTAGTGGGTATCACAGAAAAATAAAACTGTATTTTTTTAGTCCAGTGACCTCAAAACCATGAACATGAATGTCTTTAATCAGAAAATGTCTCCCCTTTTAGCATTTTGGGGCTATTTCTGTTGCAGCCCCCACATTCACACTACAATCAAAGCCTGTTATCTTGGCCTGGCAATATTTGTGCCTCAGATTCTAATCGTGACTGTCTGGCACGTACCTCAGTAGTTGCTTTCAAAGATGTGCAAATTGTGAGCCAGTCTTTCAACGTAATCTTGCATATTTCACTGGAAACTGCTTCTTTAACCAACCAAAGTCAGTCTTTGAACAAGTTAAGAAAATAAAATGTACTTCCCAGCAGAGGTGATCTGTCAGTTAAGTACTTTGAGCAATGCATTGTTAATTTTTTCAAGTGTCTTGGCATAAAATAGTTATTTGAAAGTTCACTAATCTAAACAGAGTCTAAACTCATCTTTACACTCTCCAAACACTCAAGGAAAAGCACTGAGAGGAGTCTGGCAGTGGGAAAGTCTGGCTTCTTTAACATTCTCAGGCTGCCTGGCTCTGAACCAAGGATATAAAGTTCCTTCTTGGAGCCAAGTCAATTTGAGCTGATGTATATACATTTTGTCTCTAAAATGCACCCATGAACTTGAGATCCCCAGGTGTCAGAGCTTTGGGAGCCTCTCTTTCCACAGCCGACCTCTTTCCAGAGGAAGAGGACACCTGACATGGCTGACTCCTTTGAGTATCCCTTGTCTGATGTCATTCCTTCCTTTAGAGATATTTATGGTAAATGTGCATAATGGTTATGGCAAGAGGGAGAAGAGAATGCCTGGCATTCTGGAGAGCTGGGCACCTCCTGGGATTTTATTTCGCAGAGTCTCAGAATCGGGCCTGACTCAGGAGGCACCTTCTATTAAAAATGACCAAAGGGTAGGCAACCGATGAGGTCACCCTGCAGCTGGGGGAAGCAGAGCTGGTGCTAGGAGGTGGATGCTGAGTCAGAGTGACCTGTCTGGGCCTGGCATCTGTGCGTTGGAGAGCCCCAAAATTTAGGTTCGAGTACCGTCTGCACAGAGCCACACACTAACACATCTGCACTTAGGAGCAGAGGGAGGTTGATTCAATTTGGCTGAAGTGCGAGGGCAGCAAAGGCCGCCTCTCAAATCTCACCTGCCTTTGGAACATAACGAGGGGCTTTTGTGAGCGAACGAGGTAGGTGTGCAGGGGTGAGATCCCCAGCAATCAAAGCTGCCTGCGTACCCGGCTTATCAACCTCCTGGATACCTTCAAGGAGGTCTGCATGCCCTGAGGATCCTAGAAGGGCTAAAGATTATTGCTGTTTTTGAGGCAGGGCCGTGCTCTGTCATCCAGTCTGGAGTGCAGTGGCGTGATCATAGCTCACTGCACCTTCAGAGTCCTGGCCTCAAATGATCTGCTTGCCTCAGCCTCCCAAAGTGTTAGGACAAGAGCCACTGCCCCAGGCTTATTGATCATTAGTCTTGCGGACAGTCTCCAGGGTTAGGATCTGCAGATAGTCAATTATTAGTGATTACCATCTACTGAAATAACTATGTGCAAGCAGTCATGTTTGGAGGAAGAAGGAGACAGAGAAAGGGAAATATGTAACACAGACACCTTATGATATTTATTTATTGCTATTATTTTTTGAGTCAGGGTCTCTCTCTGTTGTCTAGGCTGGAGTGCAGTGGCACGATCACAGCACGCTGTAGCCTTGACCTAGGCTCAGGTAATCCTTCCACCCCAGCCTCCCGAGTATCTGGGACTGCAGTCACATGCCACCACACCCACCTAATTTTTTTTTGACATTTTTGTAGAGACAAGGTCTCGTTATGTTGCCCGGGCTAGTCTTGAACTCTTGGGTTCAAGCGATCTTCCCACTTCTGCCCCCCAAAGTGCTGGGATTAAAAACGTGGACCAGCCGGGCACGGTGGCTCAGCCTGTCATCCCGCGCCTTGGGAGGCTGAGGTGAGTGGACTGCCTGAGCTCGTGGGTTCGAGACCCGCCTGGGAAACTTGGCGAGACCTCATCTCTACAATAAATCAAAAAATTAATCGGGCGTGGTAGCGTGTGCCTGTAGTTCCGGCTACTTGGAAGGCTGAGGCGGGAGGATCGCCGGGGTCCAGCAGGTCGAGGCTGCGGTGACCGGGAGCGGCCACTGCACTCCAGTCTGGGCGACAGAGTGAGACTCCGACTCGAAAAAGAAAAAGAAAGTGAGGAGATCCCTTCCCATCTAGTCTGCCTGACCACATGCCTGTCATCTCCCCTGTACCCACCATCTCCCAGAGGTTGACCGACCCCCCACAGCCACGGCCCATGTGCCTATCACCCGTGTTTATCACCCAGACTTCCAGAGGGTGGCCCCAGAAGCCTGCCTGCCACTCTGGGCTCAGCCCTCACCAGACTGCAACCTCTGGGGAAATTATGAATGTTATAAATGGATGAGTTCCAAGATTCTTATTTGCATTTTGTAAACTGTATTTATATCACCATGTTTTGGCTAAATTGAAAAAATATAACCTCATTTCCCCCTTTCAACCAGTTGTTTTGGTGTCTAGTCGACATCGCCACCATCACCTGATGGAAACACACGTGGACCTCAGAGAAACAAAATGAATGACTTTAGAAATTAAAGATTACTATCGCTTTCTAAAGGTGATATATACTAGGAACTAAAGATTTCACACTGTTGAGAATTCTTCATTGGCTGTAGAAACTGATTGCTGAGTGGTAGAACCAGCGATGCGGTTGTTTCTTTGTACATGTGTGTGGAGACATGAATAAAAATGATTTCTGCCGGGTTCGGTGCCTCAGCCCGAAATCCCGTACCTTTGGGAGGCTGAGATGAGTGGATTGCCTGAGCCCGTGGGTTTGAGACCCGCCTGGGCAACTTG
>NW_007232998.1:14952-23576 GCF_000164805.1 Carlito syrichta | reverse complement strand
AGAACCCTAACCCTAACCCTAACCCTAACCCTAACCCTAACCCTAACCCTAACCCTAACCCTAACCCTAACCCTAACCCTAACCCTAACCCTAACCCTAACCCTAACCCTAACCCTAACCCTAACCCTAACCCTAACCTCAAACCTAAATTTTAGTGCTAACTCTCACTCTCTCCCTAAATCTTTAATTTAACTTGACCTCTTAACACCTTGGCACTTACCCTAACCTACCCTAACCAATATACCAGTACTCACTTAAACAACTCTCCACAATTTCATTTTCAACCCCACCTTAACACCTTATATCACAAATCCATCTGCATTAAATTTTAACCTATAAACCTTTATTTCTTAGCTCTCTAAACACTATATCAGCCTCTTCCCTATCTTCATTCCAATTTAAACTAATCATAGAAAGACACTTCAGAAGAATAGAAAACTCATAATACCTCTTATAATTATAGACAAATTATATCTTAACACAATGAGACTGAATTAACACGTTGCAAGGATTAAACCGAATAATAAGAGTTTCTGCTCCAAGAAAATCAAGAGTGGTTCAACGTGCCAAAGCCATTCATGCAAAAAGTCAGGAAAACAGAATATCACATTCCCATTTCAATTAATGCAGAAAGCATTTTAAACCACATCCAACAAAATTTCATGATAAAATCACTCAACAAACTTGGGAGAGGAATATGCTATACACAATAAAAGACCTTTATGCAAAATTCATAACAACCATCCTCTCAATCGTGCTGACCCTAAGCTTTACTACCAAGATTAGTAACACGACTGACACAGATGTTCCCTTTCACCATGATGTTCAACGTTGTACTAGATGTTCTATCCAGAGCAGTTGGGAAGGAAAAAGAAATTTAAAAAAACACTCATAGTTGAAAGGGATAAGTAAAACTATTTACAGATCTTATGATCTTATGTATAAAAAAAATCATTGGCCAGGCACGGTGGGTCATGCCTGTAATCCCAGCACTCTGGGAGGCCAAGCCAAGAGGATTGCCTGAGCCCAGAAGTTCGAGACCAGCCTGGGCAACATGGCGAGACCACATCTCTACAATAACTCAAAAAAGTAGCCAGGCATGGTGGCACGCAGCCATAGTCCCAGTTACTTGGGAGGCTGAGGTGGAAAGAATGCCTGAGCCCAGTAGTTCGAGGCTGTGGTAGCCATAAGCATGCCATTGCATTCCAGTCCGGGCAACAGAAAGAACTCTGACCAAAAATAAAAATATAAAATCCAAAGGAACCTCCCTAAAGTTATTCAAGCTAGTAAACCAAATCAGAAAACTTACAGGGCAAAACATCAATATATTAGCAACAAACAATATGAAAATGAAGTCAAGAAAATAATTCCATATAAAATAAACAACAATTTTAATATCTTAGGAATAAATTTAACCAAGGTATAAGACTTGCACATGAACATTTCCAAATTATTGCTGAAATAAATTCAAAAAAGTCTACATAAATATACAGACACCCTATGTTCAAAGATTAGAAGACTTAATAGTTGTTAAGACACCAATACTACACAAAGCAATCTACCAAATCATTGTGACACCTATGAAAATTCTAAAATCTTTTTTATTTAAGTGGGCAAGTTGATCCTGACAGATGAAATTTTAAGGGATCCTAAATGGCCAAAACAATAATGAAAAAGAAAAACCAACTTGAATGCTCACATTTTCCAATTTCAAATCTTACTACAAAGAACAGCGATAAAAACAGCATGACACTGGTATATGGATACACATATAAATCAATGGAACTGAATGTCTACCCCAGAAATCAACTCATATCTCTAATGGTCAATTAATTTTGACAAGGGCTGAGATAATTAAATTCAACAAGTGATGTTAGACAACTGACTACCCACATGCTGGGGAATGAAATTGTACCCTTAGCTCACACCACATAGAAAAATGAACTCAATTGTTCAAATGTCTAAATATAAGAGGTAAAAATATTAAATCTAGAAAAAATAGTAGGGAGAAATCATCATGACTCTAGATTCAGCAATGGTTTCTCAGATCTGACATCAAAAGCACAAACAACTAAAGAAAACCTTCCTCAAATTAAGAACTTTTGTGTATCAAGACACTATCAAGAAATTGAAAAGACAACCCAGAGATTGGAAGAAAATATTTCCAAATTATAAAATCTGATGTGTCTGTTATCCACAATAACAAAAGAACTCATGACTCAACAACAAAAGACAAACAACCCAATTATAAAATGGAAAAAGAGCTTGAACACATGCTTTGCTAAAAAGACATGCAAACAGCCAAAAGCATGTGAAAAGGTAATCAATATCATTATCATAATGGACATGCAAATTGAAGCCACAATGAGATATTCCTCCATATACACTAAAAAGGCCAAAAAAATAAAAAATAATTGCTGGCAAGGATGCAGAGAAATTAGAAATTACAACCCTTAAACATTATATGTGGAGTATAAAATGGTACAACTTACGTGTAACATTGCCTATAATTGCCTCAAAAAGTTAAAAATAGAATTACCATATGAATCAACAGTTGCATTGCTAGGTGTCTATAGCAGGTCCTTGAATAATGTCATTTCATTCAACATTATTGTGATAATGCTGGTAAATAATTCTGTCACTTGTTGTATTACTCATTCTTAAATGAATGTGCAGCTCACATTAATTTCAATGTTTAATGACAGAGGATTTTTGAGGTTTGGTGGGTGATGTTTCTTTGCCCAGAAATAATAAACAATGGGCAGGACAACAGTGAGACTGTCTCCTGTCTGCTACCAAATTTATTTTATTATACATAATTTCACTTACAGTAGCAGAGTCCAAAAATCTATCAAAGATATTAAGTAAGAACTCTCTGTACTCCCCAAGAATTGAAAACAAGTGGTCAAACAAAAAATTCTACATGAGTATTCACAGTACCATTATTAACAATAGCCAGAAGTTGGAAAAAACCTGAATGTCCATCAAGAGACATTTATTTATTCATTCCCCTATCCTTGGCAACTGCTGATCTGTTTTCTGTCTGGATGGATTTTCCTGTTCTGGATATTCCATATAAATGGACTCATGCTACATGTGGCCTTTTGTGTCTTACTTCATTCACCAAGCATGTTGTTTCCAAGGTCCATAAATAAATGATAAATAAGATGTGATATATCATAAACTGAAATATTATTCATCCATAAATAGGAAAGAGTAAAATTGTGCAGCCACTATGTAAAACAACATGGCCTATAATCAGTGTAAATTAAACATGGACTTAATATATGACCCAGCAATTCCTCTTCTGAGTATCTACCCAAAGGAACTGAAAGCAGACACTCAAATAGATTTTTGTACACTCATGTTCACAGCAGCATTATTCACAATGGCCAAAAGGTTAAAGCAATACAAATGTCCATTAATGAATGAATAGATAAGCACAGTGCAGGCCATTCCTACAATGGCATTGTATTCAGCCTTAAAAACAAAGGAAATTATGACACATGTGCCAACATGCATGAACCTTGAGTATATGCTAAGTGAAAGGTACCAAACAAAAAAGAACAAATAGAACCACTTAGTAGTCAAATGCATAGGAAATAAAAGTAGAATGGTGTAGTCAAATGCATAGGGAATAAAAGTAGAATGGTGGTTTTCTGGGGCTCAGGGAAGAGAAGAACAGGAAGTTAGTGTTTAATGAATTCAGTCTTTCTGTTGATAAAGATGGAAAACATTCTGGAAATGGATGGTGGCAGAAGCTACACAACAATAAGAATGTAGTTAATGACACAGAACAGTATACTTAACAATTGCTTAAATAGTGTACATTATGTTATGTATACTTAATCACAAACAAAAACATGAAAAAACGATATATGCTACAACATGCATGGACCTTGGAAACAACATGCTTGGTGAATGAAGTCAGACACAAAAGGCCACGTGTAGCATGAGTCCATCCAGACAGAAAGCAGATCAGCAGTTGCCAAGGATAGGGGAATGAATAAATAAGGAAAACCTTCTTAATTGGCACCGAGTTTCCTTTAGAGGTAATGAAAATGCTCTGAAACTAGATAACTGGTTGCACAACACTGTCAATGTACCAAATTCCACTGGATTGTATACTTATAAGTGAAAAAATTGGTAACATTCTTCTCAAATAAATTTACCTAGAAAATACTCAGTTCTTGCATTATTTTTTGCTCTCTGTGCACAGGACTTCTTCCTCAAAGATCATGGAGCAAAGTTACAGCTTTCATGAGTCCTGGTAACTCCACTAACATTTGAGGCCAAAGCCCACAGTCATAGGAGAAGTAGTTCTCTATTATACACCAGGGGCTTCCATAATTGGACAGCAAAGCAAGAAATGGAGACTTGAAATTGATCTCAGAGATAATCACCAAATGTGAAATGGGTTTTGGTCTCTAATGCTCTCCCCTCAAAAAATACATGCATATTATAGTCTCTATGCTTTCAGCTTTGTGTAAGTCATTCCACTTAATAAACCATCTTAGAAAGTTTACTTGCATCCCTGTGTTGGAGACAAAAAAATAAAATGATGAGAGAGACCATGACCCAAGTCCATAACCAAAGAGTATTGAGTGAATGTAGGAATTAGCTGGGTCCTGGAGGAAGACATCAGGGAGTTCTCATCACATTCACAGAGTATTATTAGGGCCTCTCGATTTCAAGTTTCAAGGTGTGGTTAGCATTTAAATTAACACCTCTATGTCTTCTCATGGGAATATATGTATGAGCAGTTTTAGTACACTGCTGTCGTTTGCCAAGTGTTTCATATATTAACTTTTCTGAGAATCACATAATTTTGTGTTGTAGAATTACTCCTGTCTAGCTCTACCAGAGGAGCAGAAGTTTAACATTTCCAGGGAATAGGCTTCCTTAGATGAGAAAAGACAACTCCTGACAGGATATGATATTCTGAAATATGAAGACTTTCCTGCTGGACTGGAGATTATGGTAACAGTGAGTTTGTTCCTTAGTATCCATGGGTCAATAATTTGCCATCCAGCAGGAGGCGACAGAGGACACCATTGGGTTCACTGAGCACATGGATGTAAATCTACCCCAAATCCCACTCTGGAGCCCTAACATAATGACACCTCTCACTGCATTTCAATACTTAAATATTAATAATTAATCTGCTTAAATATCCAAGTTTTCTTTACTAATTGTCTATTGTACAAAGATTTTTTTTCTTTTTCTTTTGTTTTTTTTAATTAAACGTACTTTTTATTATAAAATTGTGGGGTACAGTTAAGGGTTAGCTATACAAATATGCATCATTCAGGCACCCTTGTTAATAAGGGGTGTCTCCCCATCCCCAGACAGATATTGACTACCGTTAGTCCCACCTCCCTTCCCCTCCCTACCACCCCCATAGTTTCCCACCACTGTCAGTCCTTTTTTTTTTTTTAAGTATTATGGCAGATGTTCAAGGTCCACCATATGAGTGAAAACACATGATACTCAGATCTTTGTTTCTGTGAGAGATCACTCAGTATTGACTCTAGCTCCATCCAGGTTGCTGCGAAATTCATGATTTTGTTCTTTTTTATGGCTGCGTAGTATTCCATCGTGCAGATGTACCACATTTTTTAAATCCAGTTCTCTTTTGATGGACAGCACGGTTGGTTCCAGGTTCTTGCTATTGTGAACAATACCGCAATAAACATTCGTGTGCAGTATCTTTTGAATAGAGTGATTTGAGTTCTTCAGGGTATATTCCCAGTAGTGGGATTGCAGGGTCATATGGGAGGTCTATATTTAGAGCTTTTAGGAATCACCACACTGCTTTCCACAGAGGTTGCACTAGTTTGCACTCCCACCAACAGTGTAGGAGTGTTTCCCTTTCCCCACACCCTCTACAGCAACTGTTATTTTTTGAGTTATTGATAATGGTCATTCTGACTGGAGTTAGGTGGTATCTCAGTGTGGTTTTGATTTGCATCTCCTTGATGATTAATGAGGCTGAACATTTCTTCATGTGTCTGTTGGTTACTCAGATGTCTTCCTTTGAGAAGTGTCTGTTCATATCTTTTGCCCACTTTATAATGGGGTTGTTTGCTTTTTTCCTCTCAGCATGTTTGAGTTCCTTGTAGATCCAAGATGTTAAGCCTATGTCGGACCTGGAGTTGGCAAATACTTTTTCCCAGTCTGTGGGCTGTCTCCCTGCTCTCTTGACGGTTTCTTAGGCTTTGCAGAAACTTGTCAGTTTAATGAGGTCCCACTTGTCTATCTTACCTCTTATGGCCTGTGGGTTTTGGGTTTTGTCCAGGAATTGGATGCCAGTTGCAATTTCCATAAGTGTATGTCCTGCATTTTCTAAGGTTCTTATGGTTTGAGGTTTTACATTTAGGTCTCTGATCCATTTAGAGTTAATTTTTGTGTATGGGGACAGATAGGAGTCATGTTGGATTCTTCTGCATGTGGTCAGCCAGTTTTCCCAGCACCATTTACTGAATAGGTTCTCCTCTCCCCAGTGGTAGGTGGTGGAGGCTTTGTCAAAGATGAGTTGGTTGAGAAATTGAGGTTTAGCTTCTGGAATCTCAATTTTATTCCATTGGTCTATATGCCTGTTTTTGTACCAATACCAAGCTGTTTTGATGATTGTAGCTTTATAGTAAAGTTTGAAGTCTGGTAATGTGATACCACCTGCTTTTTTTTTTTGCTGAGGATTATTCTGGCTATTCTTGGTCGTTTGTGTTTCCATATGGATTCCTGTATTGCTTTTTCTAGGTCTGAGAAGAATGTTGCTGGTAATTTTATGGGTATTGCATTAAATCTGTAGATTGCCTTAGGTAGGATAGACATTTTCACAATGTTGATTCTTCCAATCCATGAGCATGGGATATTTTTCCACTTTTTTGTGTCATCTTTTATTTCTTTGAGCAGTGTTTTGGAGTTTTCATTGTAAAGGTCTTTCACGTCTCTGGTTAGGAAGATGCCAAGGCATTTCATTTTTCTTGTGGCTATTGTGAATGGAATTGTGCTTTTTATTGGGGTTTCTGTTTGTTTATTATTGGTGTTAAGAAATGTGATGGTCTTTTGTACATTTATTTTATATCCTGAGACTTTGCCAAAGTCCTTTATCAGTGTTAGGAGGTTTTTGACAGATTCTCTTGGGTTTTCATGTACATGATCATGTCATCTGCAAAGAGAGATAACTTGACATCCTCTTTTCCTATTTGGATACCCCTGATTGCCTTCTCTTCTCTGATTGCTCTAGCCAGGACTTCCAATACTATATTGAACAGGAGGGGTGAGAGTGGGCATCCTTGTCTTGTTCCAGTTTTCAGGGGAAATGGTTCCAATTTTTGTCTGTTTAGGAGTATGCTGGCTGTGGGTTTCTCGTAGATGGCTTTTACTATTTTGAAGTATGTTACCCATATGCCTAGATGTTCGAGGGTTTTTAATCAAGAAGGGGTGCTGGATTTTATCAAAAGCTTTTTCTGCATCTAATGATATAATCATCTGGTTCTTGTTTTGGCATGTGTTAATGTATTTAATTACATTTATGGTTTTACAAATGTTGAACCAACCTTGCATCCCAGGTATGAAGCCTACTTGGTCATGATGGATGATTTTTGAGATGTGTTGTTGAATCCGGTTTGCTAGGATCTTGTTGAGAATTTTAGCAACTATGTTCATCAAAGATATTGGCCTGTAGTTCTCTTTCTTTGTTGGTTCTTTACCTGGCTTGGGTATCAGTGTGATGTTAGCTTCGTAAAATGATTTGGGGAGAGTTCCATCATTCTCAATTTCCTGGAATACCTTTAGTAGCATTGGTATCAGCTCCTCCTTAAATGTCTTGTAGAATTCTGCTGGAAAGCCATCTGGTCCAGGGCTTTTTTGGTAGGTAGTTTTCTTATTATGTAGTCAATTTCCTTGATTGTTATTGGTCTATTTAGGATCTAGATTTCTTCTTGCTTCAACCTAGGCAGGTTGTGTGATGTCAGAAAGTCCTCCATTTCCTTAAGGTTTTCAAGTTTGTTTCCATACAAGTGTACACAGTAGTCTCTAATGATCTTTTGTATTTCTTCAGGATCAGATGTGACTTCATCTTTTGTGTTTTTGATTGTGTTTATTTGGGCTTTTTCTCTCTTTTCTTGGTCAGTCTAGCTAGGGGATCATCAATCTTGTTTATCCTTTCAAAGAATGAGCTTTTTGCTTCATTGATTTTTCGTATTATCTTTTTGTCTTCTATGTCCTGGATTTGGGCTTTTATTTTGGTGATCTGGATTCTTCTGCTGAAATTAGGGTTTTGGTGGTCTTGCTTTTCCAGCTTCCTTAGGTGGCTTGTTAGGCTATTAATTTGTGATCCTTTCATTTTCTTCATGTGCATTTGTAGGGATATAAATTCCCCCTCTTACTACAGCTTTCATGGTGTCCCAGAGATTTTGGTAAGATGTTTCTTCATTTTCATTTGTTTCCAGTTACATTTTAATCTCTGTTTTGATTTCATCATTAACCCAGGAATGGTTTAGCATCATGCTGCTTAGAGTCCATGTCTTTGTGGGTTTTAGGGGGACCTTGTTGGTGTTGATGTTTATTTTTATTCCACTGTGGTCCAAGAAGGTACATGGTAAAATTTTGGTTCTTTT
>NW_007232998.1:0-14792 GCF_000164805.1 Carlito syrichta | reverse complement strand
CTCCATTTGGTCAAGAGTCACATTGAGGTTTTGGATCTCCTTGCTGATTTTTTGTCTTGATGATCTGTCTAGGGTTGTGAGTGGGGTGTTGAAGTCCCCAGCTATGATGGTGTTGGAGTCGATATCTTTTTTTAGTTTACCTAGAAGCTGCTTTATGAAAGTTGGTGCTCCTATGTTGGGTGCATATATGTTTAAGATGGATATTTCTTGTTGATATATTGAACCTTTTATCATTATGTAGTGGCCTTCTGTATCTTTTTAAATTTTTAATAGTTTGAAGGGTATTTTGTCTAAAATTAAGATTGCTACTCCTCCTTTCTTTTGTGTTCCGTTCGCCTGAAAGTTTGTTTCCCACCCTCTTACTTTGAGTCTGTGAGTGTCCTTTCTAGTGAGGTGAGTCTCTTGAGGGCAATAGATTGTTGCCTGGTAATATTTTATCCATTTTGCCATTCTATGTCTTTTCAGTGGTGCATTCAGTCCATTCACATTTAGGATAATATTTGAAATGCAAGAGTTGGTCCTTGTCATAAGGTTCTTACAGAGTTGTTGTTCCTGTTTGTTTGTTGTCTTTCTTTTGGTTTTGGAGTTGGTTCATGTGTGTTTTTAATCTTTTGCCTGTACTCTTGTGAAGAATGTTGTTCTTTTTTCCTTTTCTTCTGTGTTCATTACTTTCTTAAGTGTTTCTTGTAGAGCTGGTCTGGTGGCAGCGCAGGTCCTTAGGGATTGGATATCTGGAAAAGATTCCAATTCTCCCTCACTAATGAAGCTTAGCTTGACTGAGTAGGTTGTTATTGGTTGAAATTGTTTATCTTTTAGAACTTTGAAGATAGGGCTCCAAGTTCTCCTAGCCTGGAGGGTTTCTGTAGATAAATCTGCTGCTATTCTAATTGGTCTTTCCTGGTAGGTAGTCTGGCCTTTTTCTCTTGCTGCCTTTAGAATTTTTTCTTTTATACCTACTTTGTTTAGGCAAATTATTATGTGTCTGGGAGTTGGTCTTCTCATTTGTTGTCTTGCAGGGGTTCTGTGAATCTCTTGTGTTTGAATTTTTGCATCACTGATGAGATGAGGGAAGTTTTCTTGAATGATTTCATGAAATGTTTGTTCCAGTGTGACCTCTGACTCTCTCTCTGTCTCAGGAAGGCCAATTACTCTTAGGTTCGGTCTCTTGAAGTAATCATTCATCTCCTGAAGGTTTTGTTCTGACTTTTTAAGCTTCTTTTCTGTTTTTGACAGTTTGGGTTAGTTCTGCATTTTGGTCTTCAAGTTCTGAGATTCTTTCTTCTGCTTGACTGATTCTGTTTTTCATGCTAATTAGTTTGTTATTTATTTCCATCACAGTATTCTTTACTGCTTTTATTTCTGTCATCAGTTCCTTCCTATTTTCCTCTTGTCTCTCCTCAATTTTTTTAATTCTCTCTATTAATGCCTTGATGTCTGGGTTTGTTGCTTGTGACCAGTCATTCTGGGGGCTCTTCATTGTTTGTGTTCTGAGGTCTGTTTTCTCAGTGTCTGACCTCCCAGGAGTCTGTGTGAGCCCTGTATTCTTCTTTTGGTTTTTCTTCATTTATGCAGATTTGTCCTCCCTACTTTTCCCTTCCCTCCACTTCCCCATCTTCTTTAATTCTGTTATTCAGGGATAGAGGGGTTTCTTTTACTTCTGTTTGTTCAATCTCCTATTCTTCCTAATGTATTTGCTCTGGCTTTGTTCATTTCTGGAGTTGGACTGTGGGTTGAGGGCAGTCCCTTTTGTAGTTTTGGGATTTAATTAAGGGGGGAGCTGTGATTCAAAATCTCTCTGCAGATCCCGGTATCCACCAACAGCTATATGGATAGTCTGAAACCCACTTCCCACTGCCTTGGAGTCTGTCCATGCAGTGGGGTTGTAGGTTTACTCCCTGAAAGCAAAATGAGGTTAACAGAGGCAAGAGAATGGAACAGTCAGTGGGGAGAGGGGAGGTGGAGAGAGAGGAGTGAGAGGGAAAACAGTTGAGTGTACCGACTGGTAAGTGAAAAGAGACACAAAGACTGAAACAAATATAAAGAAAAACAATAACCATGACTGAAAACTAACCAACAACCATATAAAAAACTGAAACATACAATGATGCTAACGTACACACTGACCAACCTCTTTATTGGTGTGCTATTCCTTTATAAAAAGATGGGGTTTACAGAGAAATAAGACAAAAGGAAAAAGAAAAAAAGGGGGGAGAAAGGGATAGATTAAAGTCAGTAGACTAACAGAACCAACCAAGCACATTCTGAGACTTTTCCTTTAACTCCAAGTCCTTTCAGCTCTGATTTCTAACTGTCTTTGCAGGTTGGTAGAATTGCTCACAGTTAGGGTCAGTTGTCCCTGGCCTGCTGTGAAGAACAGTTCAGATATGGGCCCCCTGCCCAGTCTATTACTGAGATCTGACTTTTTCTATTTATCAAGAGGCATGAGCCTCTGTCATTCCCGTTTTGATGTTGTTACCTTGGTTCCCCAGCAGGTGGTGCTATCTCGCGGCTACAGTCCAGAGGGGAGTGAGCTGGTTATGGATCCGTGACCTGCCGTGGCAACTTCACGGGGGGAGTTCCACAGGCCTTTACTGGGCTAGGGGCATGGTGTGGCAGTGGCAGTAGCAGCCAGGCAGCGGCGATCTCAGAAGATCCTGCTTGCGGGGGCTTCATGGTCTGAAGTTGTGGGTCGCTTCAGGCATGAGCTGGGAATGACCACAGTGGATGCATCCATGACTGCAGGAGCAGCCCAGACTGCCGTGATATCTGAGTAGCAACGGCAGGTGGTGGGTGATGGTGGCGGCTGAGCTCCCTGTGAAGAGCAGGCTGTGTAAGAAGGGAGCTGCAGCCCTTGGGAGAGAGCTAGGGTCTTTATGAGTGTTCTCTTTCACAGAGGGTCTCAGATCATGCCGCCCCGTTGCCACCTTGCCAGAAGTCTCTGATTTTTTTCTTTTTCTTCACTAATTTCCCAAAGTAGAAACTTGGTTCCATGTAATTACTATTTCTTTGATTTATAAATTGAGGGTGATTGCCACAGATGATTTTACAAATAATGAATTTTTCATCTTTAGAAAAACCATGTTATTAACTTTTTTAATGTTAGATATCACACTTCTGTGACTTCAAGATTTAACTGGATAAAGTCTTAGAAAATTTGATAAGGGTGAGTACTGAGTAGACGAGCTGAGGGAACATGCATAAAAATCTCCAAGACACCCAAGAGCCTGCCATGTCCCCATAAATGAGAGCAGACTAGACAGCAGGCAACTGGGGTGAACAGGAGAGGGCAACAGGCAGGAGCACTCAGGGCGTGGGGGACATAGTCAGTCCTGTGGCCCTTGTTCTAAGGCCAGTGGAAAAGCAGAGGTAAAATTAAATCAGGAGAGTGATATGATGAGATTCAGGTTTTGTAAATGGGTATTTTGCCATTACCAAGTTGAGATTGCCAGTGGTGGGCAGGTGGATCTGTGCCTCTCCTGGTGGGCTGCACTGAGGAGAACACAGTATGAGGCCAGGGGTCCTGCCAGGAATGCAGAGTCTGCATCTGCTCAGGAGGAAACATGGAAAGACCCAGCTTGGAGTCACCTCTGCCCTTTACATCTACCAAGACTGTGAAACTGAGGGACGGTCTCAGGAAAAGATGCAGAGGAAGAAAACTGGATCCTAAGGGGAAACCTTGAGAAAGGATGAGAGTATGTTGTGCTGCTGTCACAAGTCTCCTATAAGGACGGAATTATGAGAAAGTACCTGACTTTTACACACAAATGCGTGAACACCACATCAGTAAAGAGAGATGACATTGACCTTCATTCTGGACACTGAGTCGGACCCAGATCCAGGTTAGCAGAAGCTGTGATACCAGGTGTCTAGTAAGAGTCTGAATATCATGTTACTGTTACAAGGCTGCTGCGTGGACATTATATCACTGGACATCATATCAGCGCACAACATATGAGTGGACATTATATCAGTGGACATCACAGTGGACAACATGTGTGTGAACATCACATCAGTGGATATCTTATCAGTGGACATCACATCATGGAACATTACATTTGTGGGCATGACATCAGTGGCCCCACATCTGAGCATGGAGAAGGGCCTCGGGTGCAGGGGAAACAGTGGGTTTTGTCTCTCATTTTCCATATAAGCCTGCCCCTCCTGGGTCTCTGCTGGCCCCTCGCAGTCAGGGCTGTGAGCAGGGGGGTTGACTCACCATGGACATGGTCTCATGTCATTGGAAAGCAGGCAGGGCCCTCAGCCTGTGCTGAGGAGGAAGCTCTTGTCCTGGCGGCACTAACAACTGCGGGCAGACTGGGCATCTCAGGGTCAGAAAGGCGGATTCACCCCCCTGCTGGCTGGTGGTAGCATTGCAGAACCTCAGGCTCCCAAGCGGCGGCAGTGCGACCCCTCCTGGCCATCTTCCTGAAGCAAAATTCAGAGTTGAGATCTCTCAGTGCCACAGTTTTGGAAATTAAAATGGAAATTGAACCCATTTTCCTGTGTCTTTTCCAAAGATAGTGAAAGAACAATTACTTGGAAACCATAGGGAATGAAATCAATGTAGACACAAACTTTACAACTTACATAGAAATTTACTCAAAATAGTCCTCGAACTTAGAATGCAAAAGACAAGCCACAGACTGAGAAAACATTACCAAAATACATATCAGAGGAAGAATTTGTATTCAAAATATACAAAGAACTCTTAAAACTCATTAAAAATAATATAACCCAATTAATAAATGGGTAAATATCAGAAGAAACACCTCATTGAAGAAGATACACAGATGACACATAATCATACAAAAAGATGCACAACATTGTATTAAGTAACTGTAAAATTACAACAATAAGATAGCATTGCACACCTGTTAGAACTGCTAAACTCTAAAAAACACAAAGGGAAACCATTGCTAGAGAAGAGATAGGAACTCTCACTCATTGCTAGTGGAATATATAATGAACAGCCACTTTGAAAGACAGTGTAGGAGACCGGAATATGCCACCTCAAAATATGCTTCTTTAGCACAGGATTATTTTGAGAAATTGCAGGTACAGGAGAACTTTTGAAAATAGTGCAGAAGTTACCCTTTTGTAAGGAAACCTCCATTTGTAAAGCTGTCTCCCTCTCATATCAAGAAAAGAAAGATGAGTAAATCGCCAGAGATTATCAATGGAGAAGGCACCTACTTAAATCTTCAACACAAACCTTACCCTTGTTTAAGCTTCTTTTCCTGGTTACCTCCCCACTTCTGTCCCCACAATACCCTTCTTTCTTTGTTTCAGTTGAAGATATTATTTAATCTTGAACTCAAAAACCATCTCTTGGAGATTTTCTAAAATTCCCCTAGAAAGTTCCCATGTATACATAAAGGAAATATTATTCAATTGTACTTGTTAAGCCATGCTAAGGAATACTTTATTCAGGATCATTGGGATAGGTACAGGGACCACCGTAACAAGTCTTACAATGGAGGAGAGAGATTGGGCTCATTTCCAAATGCAGCATGTGCAAGGGAGAATTTATAGCTAAGAATGAGGGTGGGTCAGAGGATAGAAAACCAATAAAAGGAAAGTTATATTTTTATGGGTAAAATGTTACTATTTCAGAAACTATATGAAATTCCTGAAAATTGGTCAGTGTTCTCCCTACCCATGATATGTCCTAGTACAATGTTATCACGCTTAATTCCTGTTATTTCAGTGTTATCTGTCACAGAAACAATCAAACATCCTTGTCCATTATGATAATGAACTTTCATTAGATCTTTAACCATGGTCATTTTACAACTTTTGTCATTCACAGACAGCTATTGCTTCACCCTGATGCTTTCCTGAAAACTCCTGCAATCAGCTACAGGACAGAATGCTTCCTTTCCAACAAAAAGGATTGACTGACACCCATGGGAGGGGCTATGACAGGTACTCTGGATATAGACTTCTGATGATATTGCATAAATAATTTTAAGATCATAGTACTAGACTGAATAAGAATTTCCAGAATCTAGTTGAGAAGCTGATGGGTCACAAACTGCTAACCCACCATCAAGCAAGACCAGAATTTATTACATGGTATGAAATGAACTCATGAAGAATGATTAAAATTTTATGGCTTATTTTTTGTCTGTAGCATTGCTAGTTTTTTGTTTTTGTTTTGAGTTGAAGTCTCACCCCGTTTCCCAGGCTGGAGTGCAATGGCATGCTCATGGCCACCCCAGCATCGACCTGTTGGGCTCAGGTGATCCTTCCACCTCAGCCTTCCAATTAGCTGGAACTACAGGCATGTGCCACCATGCCCGGCTAATATTTTTTTTAATTGTAGAGATGAGGTCTCACCATGTTGTCCAGTCTGGTCTTGAGCTCCTGGGCTCAGGTAATTCTCCTACCTCCACCTTCCAAAGTGCTGGGATTACAGGCATGAACCACTGTGTCCAGCCTTTTTTGTGTGTATGCAAATATTTTCAATCCACAGTTGATTGAATTCATAGATACAGAGCCCACAGATACAGAAAGCCAACTGTAATTATAATGTCAATTGCGGGGGGCCAGCCCCCACAAAGAGTTTTAGGGGGTCCCTTGGAAGGTGGCGCAGCGTCGGTGATTATTCTGGAAATATAAAGAGAAAGAAAGAGAAGAGGGGAGAAAGAAAGAGACTGGACTCCTGCTCAAGTGACCAGAAGCCGTTTAATGGGTGTAATCCCAGGGCTTTTATCCCCAAACTCCACAAAGTTATCATCATGGGAACTCCTGCTGCTATGGTTACACAAAAGTAGCATGTGCCTTTCACATGAACAGGTCCAGGTGCACACAGGACACCCCCCACTCTCAGCAGATGTATTTTTCAAACATAAGGAAAAACATGAAGTTCTTATCCAGTTTCTATGTACCCTTAATTGTTTATAGCTACATAACATCATTCAATGCTTACACCTAAAACCAACATAATGATATATTGCCTTTTACTATTCTATGCTATTTCAAACTGGTTTCTATAAAACAATTGGTGCTATGGTTACTCTCTCCGAGCACTAGCCAGCCTAATATAAACTTCACTGGCCCCCCTAAATCAAACTGAACTAACCACACTTCTATAATAAAATGGTTACTTAATTTTTCTTAATCTATATAAACTATTTTCTAAAACCTATATCTATAAATTTCTAAAGTTCGCATCAAGAGAACCTGTGACCTGTACTAAGGCTCCTCAGTGTGACTCAAAGCCAAACTTAAATTGTGATAAAGCAAAAGACCATAAGCCGTGGGGAATGGGAACAATAGACTCTTCGGTTAGCTGTGTACGTTCCGGTCTCAGAGTTTTCTGTTAGAGCCAGCTGGAGCTTTTCTTGGTAGCTTGTGCCAAATGGAAAAGGAGGGAGGGAATGGGTCAACAGCTCCCAAACACATCCTAGTGGTCTCGGGGTCTACGGCCCTTCCTGATCCCTAACGCTCAGTGGGCCTCCGTGGTCGGCTCCCAACAGTCAATGAAGCTGGTCATGAAACTAAATGCAACATGTGATTTTTGCCTTATTTGTGTAATAAAATACAAAACACAGTGAGTTCTCTACATATAAACCTTCAAGTTAAACTTTAACAATGCACAGCTGAGTTTTTTTTATGTATTATTTCTCTCCATCAAGTATCAGTATAGCTTGTTAAATACATACAGTACTATATAGCAGATTGTGTTATTGGGTACCTAGACTATTTTTCTTGGACTTAAAACAAATTGGATTTACAAGCACACTCTCAGAACAGAACTTGTTCATATGTTAGGGACTTCCTGTAAATAACACGGGAAGACATGTTAAACCCGGAATACAATTGAGACTATCAGAATTGTCGATCAAAAAGGAAGAAGTTGAAGCACTTATTATGATTTAAAGAGTTTTCTTGAGTCAAAATGAGGACAGTTAACCGAAGATTCAAATACAAGCAGTCTTGGATATGAGCTCCATTTGATTTTTGTTAAAGATTTTTAAAGACAAAAAGGGGGGATAATAAATGGACTAATACAAAGATATTTGTCAGGAATTATAACTGGTTTACAAAAATAACATTGCTTAGTGATTGGCTATACACTGTTAAACTATAGGGTGTGGATTATAGTATCCAGTGCAGCATTGTTAGATTAATTCATAGCTACTTTGGCAACAGCAAACAGTTTCAAGAGATGAATATATAACTCAAGGAGGGGGAAGTAGGATGTGATTTTTGTCTCATTTTAATCCTTCTCTGGGCCTGATAATTTAAAAATATTCTTCAGATAAAAGTTCTTACCTTTTAGCAGGATCAAAATATATTTGACTGGACATGGTGGCGCACACCTGAAATCTCAGCTCTTTGGGAGGCTGATGCAGGAGGATGACTTGAGGCCAGGAGTTTGCGACCAACCTGGGCACATAGCAAGACCAAGTCTTTACAAAAAAATTAGCCAGGTGTCATGGTGGCCCACTTCTATAGTCCTAGCTACTCAGGAGGCTGAGACAGGAGGAGTGTTTGGGCCCAGGAGTTCAAGGCTACAAATGACCTATTATCACACCACTGCACTCCAGGCTGGGTGACAGAGAGACCCTGTCTCAAATATATATATTTGATCGTATAACAGAAGTAGCCCATCATGAACTTTAACATATGAGAAAGTATGTTCACATTATTTCATTAATTATATTCTCATAAAAATAGAAGAAAGCTTTATTACCCTGTTTAAAGGAAAGAGAAATAAATAAAATCTAGTTTAGAAATATATTCATAAATTGTGAACATATGATACTGATATGAAAATGCTCCAGGTCAGACACATAACGATGAACAACTATGGCAGGTATAAAAGAGTGTTGAAGCCATTATGTCCCCTCCCCAAAATGATTAAACTAAATCTGCATTTTGTTCAGCTCACAATCTTAATATGTCATACTTCTGCTTCTATTAATTCAAATAAAATATGGTAAAAAAGTGTATGTATATTTTCTGTGAATTCAACAAACACAGGATATTCTCATCTCTGTTCTAAAAATATCTTATAAACACATAGAGGTAGCCAATGGACAGAAAGATAAAATGCAATCAGGGCAATTCACGCACAAAAAAATTTTACCAACTACTAATTTACACACATATAATCTCAAAAGAATAAATACACAATAAAATGAAATTAAAAACATTGATGCTTTTAAAATAATATTTTGCACAGTTAATAAAAGTCTCCAGCAAAAAATCATGACAATAAAGAAAACAGCATGCTTATCAAAAGCTCTATTCACTTGCTTACAGTGAATAAGAGGGATGAACTTTTTAATGAATGTAAAACTTAAATAAGACATAAATATGCCTCCCAATTTTGGAGAAAAAAGAGGAAAGAAAAAAGTAGAAATATGTAAATAACCAAACGAAAGTTTCAATAGTATGGAAAATAGGTATATAAAAAATTAAGGAGTCATGCAAATTTCATCTATTAAATGGAAACTAAAGTGCCTTTAAATTGTGTTTAACAGGAGTGAGATAGAATAGGAAGAGAGCTCAGAAGCTATAACAAATTCAATTCTTAAAATTAGGAATAAGCCAAGACTAATCTAATAAGCCCAGTACAGTCCTTTTCCTCCCAACTCACTTCCAGTTAGCTGACTCAAGTTATGTAACATTTTAAAACATATGCACTACTTCCTAACAGATGACCCAAGTTATAAATTACAAAACTGGGCCTTATAACAGGACAAGGGAAGGCCATATTTTAGAAAACAAGACTCTGCTTTAGCAATGGGAGACTAAAAGGGAACATAGCCACTGACCTCCACAAAATAACTGTTTTCCTTTAGAGAAATATTTTCTAGAATCACTGAAGCAAGACACTGATTCAGGCTGACAAAGAAAAATCTTCTCAGACACATCTGATAACTTCTAAAAATAGAACCCAGTGCCGACCCTCTGAAACTTCCCCTAATTACAGCCTGCAAGTTGCTCTTCCTGTCCAGGACTCTTTAAAAGCCCTTAGCTGGTTTCCTTCAGGGAGCCAACATCAGGATCTCTTTCCTGCATGCTGCTCCCTTGTGCTGAAGCAGAAATCTATTAAAAGCCTTGCCTGGGAACATTTCTATTTGGTCTTATGTTAATTTCTACTTACATGAAAACCCAAGAATTCAGGATTCTGGTAACAGAAGAATATGTATTTCTAGTAAATACAAGGGATGCCAAAAATATGTGTACACATTTTAAGAGAATGTTATCTATGCATTAATTTTTGAAGTTGTATTAAATGATGATAGTAATGTGTAGTATGACAGCCATTCAACTGTGCTTCTGCCATTTTGTCTTGCCTGTTACATGGTGACACTAGCATTCATTTGATTAATACCATTTTTTGACCAAACGTCACACTTAAAATGTGTATACTTTTTTGGTACCCTTGTATACTTTATATCTAATTTACAAAAAGCAGCAACTGGGCTGGGTATGGTCACTCATACCTGCAATCTCAGGACCTTGGGAGGCCAAAATGAAAGGATTACTTAAGTCCAGGAGGTGGACATTGCAGTGAGCTGTGTGGTTGGGATGTGTGTGTGTGTGTGTGTGTGTGTGTGTGTGTGTGTGTGTGTGCGCGTGTGTGTAATATTTTTTAACAATACCACTGACAGTTGGATCCTGCGAAAGATATATTAGGCAGAAATTAATTAAAAATAATTTAAGATTTTCATTGTGTCATGAGAAACTGAAAAACATGACAATTCTCTCAGAAATAAAATAAACTGGCCAAACTCGGTGGCTCAGCCTGTAATCCCAGCACTTTGGGAGGCCGAGGCAAGTGGATTGCTTGAGCCCGCAGGTTCAATAGGTGAATAGATTTTCGTTCATTTTAGTTCTCAAGGGGATTTGTATGTTTGTATTTTAATGCTTTTTAAGCTTGGGTTCAAGGGGTATGTTAATTTTGAAATTTTTAATTGAAATACAATAAAAAGTGCTAGGACTATAGATAAAATAGTAATAAAGCCATGTTAATGTATCTAATTGAGGCATTTCACTGTGGAAAGATTAGTACTTTCAGTCTTTTACTTAAAAGATTAACGCTAGTAAAGCTTCACAGTGATATTATAGATGCTGATCGATTTTCGAAGTGTTTTAGTGGCACTACTTCTAGGACGATTGGTATGAAGCTGTGATTAGATCTGTACATTTCTGAGCACTGGCCATAATAGAGACCCAGGCAACTTGGCGAGACCTCGTCTCTATGATAAAATAAAAATAGCCAGGCATGGTAAGGCTGAGGCGAAGGATCGCTGGAGCCCAGAAGGCAGACGCTGGAGTGGCCGTGAGCATGCGTGCCACTGCACTCCAGCCTGGATGAAGGAGTGAGACTCCAACTCAAAAAAAAGAAAGAAAGAAAGAAGATAAGCTAATAAGTATGTTTTTAAAATAGTATTGATGAAAAAATAGCAGAAGCATATAGGATTAAGAATTTTGGCCGGGCTCAGTGGCTCAGTTTGTAATCCCAGCAATTTGGGAGACCGGGATGAGTGGATTGCCTGAGATTGCGAGTACAAGACTAGCCCAGGCAACTTAGTGGGATCTCGTCTCTACAACAAATCAAAATTTGTCAGGTGTGGTAGCACATGCCTGTAGTTCTGGCTACTTGGGAGGCTGAGGCAGAAGGATCATTGGAGCCCAGCAGGTTGACTCTGGACACTGGGGTGGCCATGAGTGTGCCATAGCACTCTAGCCTGGGCAACAGAATGAGATTCCAACTTAAAAAAAAATTGTAGCTGGGCTCGGTGGTTCAACCTGTAATCCCGCGCCTTTGGAAGGCTGAGGTGAGTGGATTGCCTGAGCCCACGGGTTCGAGACTCACCTGGGCCGTGAGACCTCATCTCTACAATAAATCAAAAAAATCAGCCAGGCGTGGTAGCACATGCCTGTAATTCCGGCTACTTGGAAGGCTGAGGTGGAAGGATCACTGGAGCCCAGCAGGTCGAGGCTGCGGTGGCCGGGAGCGGTGACAGAGTGAGACTCCAACCCCAGTGTCCAGAGTCAACCTGCTGGGCTCCCATGATCAAAAAAAAAATTGTAGAAAACTGGACAGAGGAGAAATTAAAATAAGGGAAAACTGCAGAAACCTAGAGGAAATGGGTAATTTCCTAGGAGAAAAATACACATTAACAAAATGGACTCTAAAATAAGGAAAATATAAATCGACTAATTAGCATAGAAAAGCTTGGAAGATGCCTAGAGATGTCATATTGGAAATGGCCCCAGGACCATATGTCTGTGTGCTAACTGGCTTTTAACAGTTCTGATTTTATTTAAAATGGCAAGGTCACAGAAAAAAACCTGACTTTTTAAAATTAATTTTATGGTATAATATCAAACTTGATATAGTTAATATATTTCATCTATGTTTATAAAACATGTTTTATGCACCACACAAATATACTGTCAATTAAACCATGTTTTTTCTGAGCAAAACAAAAAGTGCTATTGATGAGTTTACTTCCATTGAAGTCACAAAATAAATTGTAAATAAATTCTGGTTTTTCTATAAGTAATACATTTAAGCAAGTAATAGGGTGCACATTAGCCTCTTTTTTCAGGCTCAGGATTGACTCTGGGTGGCTCCGCAATGCCTGTCCCTAACTTTAATGGGAACTGTCTCAATGTTTCTCTCCCTTTCAGAAACAAACCCAAACTTAAAAAATAATAATAATACTTGGGCATCCTATGGTGATAGATGGCCAAGTCCTCAATGAGGGGACATTTGTAAAATAAGTTTTAGTAAAAACTTACATGAAAAAGTAAAAAACATGCCAGAGCACTGTCTTCAGCATGTTCAACTTCTTCCTCATGTTTCCTCATTCAACTCTGGGTGTCAAGAACAATGGCAGAGTCTCTCCATCAGCCCTCATGAGTCAGGGTCTATTGTGAAGAAAATGTACAGTGCTCCCCTTGGTCACAGTCCTCACGAGTCTAAGTCAGCCCTGAGAAGAATTTACCTCCCTGTGGACACCACCCTGACATATCATGGCCATGCTGAGGAGACGTTCCAGCTCTCTCTGCAGGCTTCTCCCTCTTGTGTCTGGGTCATCCTGAGAATTTTCAACCCTCCTTGTGAGCACCACCCTAACATGTCGGGGTAAGTTTTGAGGAGAATTCCTGTCTTTCCCCGTGGGCAGTGCTCTCATATAACTGGGTCAGTCCTCAGAAGAATTTGTGGTTCTGTCCCTGGGCTTGGCCCTCATGTGTTTGGGACAGTCTTGAGCAGAATTTCTGGCCCTTCCCATGTGTACACCCCTCAAGTATCTGGGTCACTCCTGGGAAGAATTTCCAGCACTCCCAGTGGGCATGTCCCTCACTTGTGTGAGTCAGTCCTCAGGAAAATTACTGGTCATTCCCCTGAACGTGGCCCACATGTGACCTGGTTATTACTGAGGACAATTCCTGACCCTTCCACAGGCTCTCTCCTCATGTGTCAGAGTTTGTCCTGGGGAGAAATTCTGGCCCTCTTTGTGGTCACCAGTCTCATGTGTCTGGGTCAGTTCTGTGGAAGATTTCCACCGCTCCCCATGGTCATTACCCAATAATGTCAGAATCAGTCCTGAGAATTTCCAGTTCTTTCCTTGGGCACAAGGATAACATGTCTGGGTCAGTCATAAGGATAATTTCTGGCCCTCCACTTGAAGACATCCCAGAATGTCCAGGATATACTTAGGAGAATTTATGACCCTAACCTTAGCCTTAGAACTAGCACTAGAACAAAGACCTAATTCGAAAGCCTAACACCAACACTTAGTCCTTAACCCTAACCCTTAACCCATAACCCTAACACTCAAAACTTAAACTTCACCCCTAAATTCAACCTCTAATCCTAACCCAACCCCAACAATAACCCCTGACCCTAACCCTAACCTTAACCCAACCGTAATCCTAACCTTAAACCTAACCCACCTGACCTGCCTGTGATCCCAACCCTGAGCCTGACCTCTGACATCTGACACTGACTGTAACCCCTAACCCTAAGCCTTAACACTTAACCCTCAACCCTAACCTTAACCAAACCCCTATCCTAACCCTAACCCATAACCACAATTCTGACCCTAAACCTAAGCCTTAATCCTTAACTCAAATCCTAAATCCTAATCCTAACTCTAACCCTAAACCTAACCCTAAACCCAAACCCTATATGGAAACCCTAACCCTAAACCCTAACCCCTAAACCCTAACCCCTACCCTTAACACTAACCCTAACCATATCAATACCATGCAAGGAAAGCAGAGATGACACAACACATAATTACAGAGGCTCCAGTTCAGACAATGATGTAAAACAAATTGTACTTATAAGACTCTGAAAGTCTTTACAGACCACTGAGTGGACATTATTATATAAGTAGTGGAGGAGCCCTTCCCCCTACACCTGAGTCGTGGCGGCGGCGAAGGTGGCTCCTGAGCTCGGTCAGGGCTAGGCTCGGCGCCGCCTGGGTTCTCGTGGCCCAGCCAGTTGCGCGCGGGTTTCGGCTCTCCCGGGGGCTTAAACCTGCTCCCGACTCGCCAAGCAGCCACCTGACCCCTGGTATTTTGATATGACAGTGGAGTTGATCAGTGCACACCACACCAGTCACAGCAGAGGCCCAGGTGCTGCCAGAGAGCCACAGTTCCTCAAGGTCTCATCTAAGTTTATACATGAGATGTGGTTTTGCCAAGTTGCCTGGTTGAATCTCGAACTCATGGGCTCAGGAAATCAACTCACTTCAGCCTCCCAAAGTGCTGGCATGACAGGCTGAGCCACCAAACCCGACCTCAGCTTTTCT
>NW_007232997.1:0-8438 GCF_000164805.1 Carlito syrichta | reverse complement strand
CAGCCAGAGCCGCAGGCCTCCCATGGCGTCTCTCTTCTGCCCTGAAACCGAGAGAGCGCGAGCTTTAGTGTCCTCCCCTCCTCCCTCCCGGCCCCGGGCGCGTCCGTGGCGAGCGCCGCCTCCCGCCCGGCCGCCCGGCGGCCAGCCGCGCTCTTTGCGGAGGTGCCCGGCCCGCGCGGCGGGGGCCTGGGGGCCGCGGCGAGCCTTCCCCCCGGCCGAGACCCCGTGCCCGCCTCGCTGGGCTTTGCCTTCCCCCCGGCCGAGACCCCGTGCCCGCCTCGCTGGGCTTTGCCTTCCCCCCGGCCGAGACCCCGTGCCCGCCGCCCTCGCGGCCGCCGTGCCCTGGGGGCTGCGCGCCAGGCCCTTGTCAGCCGAGGCTGCCGACGTGGGCGAGCGGAGACGCCAAGGCCGGACGATTCCTCCAGACCCGCTCTCGGTGCTTTCCGGGAGGCCTGGGGGCGAGGAGGGCCAGCGACTTGGGGCGGTGGCCGCGGCCCGCGGCCCTGGCGCAGGTGGAAGACCGGCGTCCCGTGAGCCAGCAGGGTCTGACGCCGCGCACAGGCTCGCGAGCACCGGCCAGCTCGTGGCGTTCTTCTGGTAAAACAAAACTGTGCTCTGCGTTTGCCTGTTTGTCGTTTAAGCACGACCTGTCCAACGAAACGTGGCATAACTGGCTTGACTCGCTACACGTTCAAAAATAATAGGCAGATTCGGAATCACTTATGTCATGAGCTGACATCAGCAAAATCACATAAAAATCTTGCGATTTTCATCTCATTTGGAGGCTGAGCAATGGTGATTCTGGTCCGTATCGGACTGTAATGTTTGCTAAGTTGCTTGTGATTCATTTTATTTAGGAGAGAGGTCATTCTTCTGTAGCGTGATAGGCATTGTCAAAAGCATTTTTTGAAACGGCCAGGCATGGCGGCCCACACCTGCAACCCCATCGCTTTGGGAGGTGGAGGCAAGAGGACTGCCTGGACCTGGGTTTGAGACCAGGCTGAGAAACTTGGTGAGACTTCATCTCTGCAATTAAAAAAAGAATCAGCTGGGCGTAATGGCGCACATGTGTAGTTCTAGCTACTGGGAAGGCTAAGGTGGAAGAGCACCTGAACCCAGCAGGTGAAGGCTGTGGTGGCCGTGAGCATGCCACTGCACTCCAGCCTGGGCGACAGAGTGAGACTCTGACTCAAAAATAAATAAATCAAATTAAAAATTAAAAAGTAATAAACAACATGCCAAAATATATAAAAATTATATATAATACACTGTATATTATTTATGGTATAGATTATATTTTTATATTAGCGTATATTGCAAAAAACATAAGTATAGAGAACAAACCAAGCTATATGATAAAAATGTATTTTTAAAATCATTTTGTTCTTAGCAAAATTTCATCAAGGGAGCTTTCTGATGTGGAAAACATTTTTTAATTGGTTTTTTTCATTTAGCCTTTTATGACCACACCTGTAGTACTTACTACAGGGTTACATCAAAGACTGAAAGTCAGCCAAACAGCCACACATAGAATCTCACTTTATACAGTTTAACTCTTGATGCTCATTATCTGAGGAATAACAAATATGTTGAAGGCTTTCCTGAGTAAAATAAAGGATGCCTACTTAGTGGTGCTGTGGTATTTCTTCCCCCAGCTGGAACACTCTTATTTTTTTCAGTTCCATCTGATTTAGTCTCGCACCTTTGGGGCCAGCTGGGGATTGGGAAGGCAGAATGCAAATACTGAAATGGTAACTGACAAGACGATCTTTTGCTATGCAAATCATTTGACAAGGATTTGAATCTCAAGTATAAAGTTTCTCCCACATGTCCCCTGTGCCCTGATGCTACAGCTGGACATTTAAGAAAGCCCCACCAGAGTTTAATTGTATTTACGTATAATTTCATTTTTGGTTACAAATGTCACACTAATTTTAAAATCGACTATTCTTGTCAAAGGCTCTGGCCAATACTTTGGAAACGTTCAATGCTATCAGTCACTTTTAAATCAGGCTTGGTGCAAAGCAGTGATTTAACTTGCCAATGACATAATTGTGGCTTTCCCACTGACCCACTGAGTGTGTGCTCGGTGAATATTCTCACAGCAGTTAGGGATAGTGGTGAAAAGCCTAAATCTTGGTTGTCTACCAAAAGGAAACACTAGACCAGTGGTTCTCATGTGATAGTCCCTGAGCCTGTAGCATTAACACCACCCGGAAACTTATTAAAAATGCTAATTCTCAGGCCCACCCAGGGCCCACTCTTAGAAACTCTCCTGAAAGAGTGGTCAGGGGTGGGTTCCCAGTGAGATTAGCCCGCCCTCCAGATGATTTTGACAGGAGAATTTGGAAACTGCTGCAAGGTGCCCAAGCCCTGGTGCAGCAAGCATGAGGTGGTCTTTCCGGGGATGCTGGCTTCACCAGCTTTTCAATGGCAGCTGCTGCTGCTTTGAGTTCAAAAGAAAATTATTCTGGCTTTGCTCCTTTACTGTGTTAGCAACTGATAATATCAAGTGGCTGGGCCATTTAATGAAGAACAAGTATAACTTTTTTATATGGGATAATAAATGTCTGAAAAACATCAGTAGGTTTGTATGTCATGCCTCCAACATCTGACGCTGAAGATCACACGGGGGCATGGGTTTGCCAGCCCTGCCCGGTGCCTCCTGAGGGAGCTCCGTTGCAGTGTGCCACAGGGGTGAATGCCACGCCCACATCTATCCTTGGGCATGGGAAGGGCGGGGCTGGGCCACAGGACCTCAGAATCACAGTAATAAGAGGACATGGATTTCGTTAGCCTATCTCATTTGGCCTGTAATTTAAAATTGGACAACCGTTTAAAGACACTTTCTTTCTTTTGGAAAACCCAAGTTCATCTTGTGGTAAGATGTTAATGTGACGTAAATGACAGTTCTGACTGGTGGAGCAGGCCACGGTTCAATGGCCACATCCACAGACGCCCATCCTCCAGAAAGTGCTGACTCGTCGATCTAAGAGACACAGGCCCCACTGGTGGGGCAGCTGTCACATTCTGGAAGTCTCATGTCCCTGGCTGCCCCCTCCACTTCCTTTTCCCTGTCCTCCACTGTCACTGTGACTGTCACTGTCGGTTTTCAGGTAGCTTGGATTGGGAGCCTCGGACTCCAGTTTTGGTTCATGAGAGAGAAGGTGCAGTCGCTGTCTTCCCCCTGAGTCATGAAGACCCGTGAAGTAGCTGGAGACCTGAGGACAAAGCAAGCACGTCTGCACGTGCAGATGAACTCTTACTGACGGAACAGATGGAATTCCACATTGGTAGCTAGTCTGTTCATGGAAGTGGCACACATACGTAGCTACCAGGGACGGTTTACTGTTACCCCTTTGTTGTTGGTTGGTTGGTTTCTGGTTTCTCGAACATGTGATTGTGGATAATGTTTAGAATATTTGTATCTCCAGCAGCTCAGCGCTTATGAGTGTGGACGGAGAGATGAGAGAACAGGGGCTTAGTTTCCATCTTCACCCCTTAGGCATATGCATTTGGGCGGTTTCACACTCCTCATGTGTGAAGTAGGGAAGACAGTAATCTCATAACGTTGTTATATGGAGGTTAATGAGAGGATATATGCAAAGAATCGCTATTGAGTCCAGAGTACAGTAAGCAGTTAATACGTGTTATTTTATAATTATTTTTCTAACTTACTGGATGACACTTTAAAACAAGTTATTATACGAGTCCTAAGTTACAGAACTTGTAGTTTTCTTAAAAGTCAATTTCAGAGTTGAAAGTTTTTATTTCAGAATAGTTTCCAACTCACTCTAAAATTCTCTTGTTTTGTGTTCAAGGACAGCTTCACTTTAGAGACCTTCCAGATGAATGCTTTCCTAACTACACATTTCTATGAATATCTGGCTTTGTTATTTTTCTCACTGCTATTAAATTTAAGTGTGATTTAACATTCTCCAGCCACAAAACACTTAAATTGCATTTCCTGTATCTTATTTATAGCCCAGATCTAAATTAGGAATTTTGGAACTGCATCAGACCCTCAGCCCAAAAAGAAACAGTCTATGTCAACATAATGACTCTAAAGGGAGCCATCTGCAGTGAAAGACAAACCTAACTTTTTGAGTGAGTCCACCTAGAATGTGTAGTTTTACTATGATATGACATAATGATACTCCAAGATTCTGCTTCTCTCTTGTATTTCATTTTGCTTTTTGCCCCAAGAAGTTTAGGTAAAGCAAGCAGACTAATGGAAGATTAGAGGGTTGCCCACTCTACTTGAATATTTTAAGTCCGTTCTTTTTCCTGTATATGAATGAAAATGAAGACGCTGATCTGCCACGGAAGGATCTGTACTGAAGTGCTTCCCCTCACCAGATGACAGATTCACACGTACCCATGCCTCTCTTCCCACCTGATCCCTTGTCACGTACAGTGAGATTCTTGTCCATATTTGTGTAGCAGCATGTTGTCATGGGACACAGTTCGGCATGAATCCATCAGACACTTTCTGGGAGTCTGGTGGGGGACAGGGACTGCTCAGTCAGACAGATGGCCGCGGAGGGCCAACACCATTCTCTTCCTGAACGTGTGTGCGAGACGCACCCACAGTTGCATCACGACTTCTTAAAGCATGGCTGTTGGTCATGTAGCCGTCCGTGACCCCGACCACCTGCCCTTCCCAACACCACTGGCTCCGCCTACACACGTGCCCAAATGCGAAGACAGGCTCTCGTCCCCTTCTCTGCTTTCATCCTTCACCTGCTCAGGAAGGAATGACGCACACAGGGAGACCCTGTGGCCTGGCCCGGGGAATTCTAAGTCACTACAGAGCCAGGCGCGGTGGCTCACCCCTGTAATCCCAGCACGTTGGGAGGCCGAGGCAGGCGGATTGCGTAAGCCCGGGAGTTTGAGACCAGCCTGGGCAACATAGCAAAATCTCATCTCTACAAAAAAATTAAAAGAATTATTAACCAAGCCAGGCATGGTGGCTCACCTCTGTAATCACAGCACTCTAGGAGGTGGAGGTGAGAGGATTGCCTGAGCCCAGGGGTTCGAGACCAGCCCGGACAACTTGGCAAGACCTCCTCTCTGTAATAAATCAGAAAATTAGCCAGACATGGTGACATGGACCTGTAGTTCCAGCTACCTGCAAGGCTGAGCCAGAAGGATCGCCTGAGCCCAGCAGGTCAAGGCTGCAGTGGCTGTGAGCATGCCACTACACTCCAGCCTGGGCAACAGAGTGAGACTCTGACTCAAATAATAATAACAATAATAATATGAATAATTAGCCAGGCATGGTGGCACACACCTGTAATCCCAGCTACTCAGGAGGCTGAGGTGGATGGACTGCTTGAGTCCAGGAGGTTGATGCTACTGTGAGCCATGATCAGGGGATCGTGCACCTGTACTCCAGCCTGGGTGACAGAGTGAGATCCCAACTCAGAAAGACAGATGGATAGAGAGATAGATAGATGACCGCAGAGAAAAGTGATGGCCTAGGCAAAAGGCCGTAGGATATACGGGAGGAGTGGTACGAGTAACAGGAACCAAGAATCAAGCAAGCAGCCAAGAAACCCATTACCTTCTGGAGGACAACCGCAAACATCTTCAGCCACTTTCAGTCTTGGGGAGCAGATGCCAAGGAGAAGAGGTATTTTATAAAGACCAATTCCTCACCCCTTGCAGCCCCTCACTGAATGCTAATTGCTGACGGGAGTTTGCAGGGAGGCCGCATTTAAGTTAGAAAGTGTGTGAGCAAATAACAGGACCCATCTACACAGATGAGGGGTAGGAGCAGAGGTGTTTCAGTGATAGTTGAGGTGTGGGCTTTCTAATCGCCCCTGTGAGCGGTGCGACCTTCCGAAGGTCACCTAGTCCCTCCAGTCATTGTTTTCCACATTGTCTTGAGAGATTTAGAGACGGGGTCTCACTCCGTCATCCATGCTGGAGTGCAGTGGTGTGATCATAGCTCACTGCAGCCTGAAACCTCTGGGCTCAAGCAGTCTTTCTACCTCAGCCTCCCAAGTAGGTGGGACTACAGGTTCACACCCCATGCCCCAATTTTTTTTTTTTTTTTTTTTTGGTAGAGATCGGGTCTCACTTTGCTGCTCAGGCAGGATCCCAAACTCCCGGCCTCAAGCAATCCTCCTGCCTCAGCCCACAAAAGGCAGGGACTCCAAGGGCGAGCCACCACATGCAGCCATTCCAAAGCCTTTTTAAAGACTCCCTGATAGTCCTTCTTAACTAGTGAGTTGGAGTAGAAAGGTTCTACGATCTCTTCCAGCCCTAAAGTCCAGAGTGAACCACCAGTGAGAAAACGTAAGTAACTGACTCGCCAATGATCCTCCAGAAGGTTCCATTCCTAGTCCTCCAGGGTGGGAAATTACCTGCTATCCAGGTTGTTACCACTAGATGGCAAAGCCAGCCTGGCGATGACTAAGGCGGGCATTAATTGTTCACATCCACTCGGCTGTGAAAAAGATTTTATCGTACAGAGCGTGTGGGATTCAGCGGGGAGATGAAGCTGAACCGGCTCATAATGCACTAAATGGTTGTCACATATGGAACGCATGACATTTAGACACCCACCTACAGGTCACAGAGCCCATCCTGATGAACTGAGGGCTGATAGTGCTGTCTGCAGCCGGACACTTTTCTGGCAGGTCGTCTTGCAAAAACAGTTGCAGTGCCAGCAGGCTTCCACCACGACCTACAGCACTGCTAACTAGTCCCCCAAACGCGCTGCAATTGATTTCAACACGAAGGAAAACCTTGAACTTGCCAAATATTTCACATATGTTTATCAAATACTTTGTAATCCATGACTAACGAATAAGCTCTCCGCTGATTCTCTGCTGAGAATAAATGATAAGCAAGCTCACTGACAGTGGGCCAATTTCTATTCGAAATAGCATAGCACTATGCTCAAGTTTAGTTTCCTAAGTGGAGACGAAGTCCTGTCTGCTTAAAAAGTTTGGCAGCACCGGAGGGAAAGGAAGATGGTGAAGTTACACAGTTGATTATTTTACAGTAACCCACAACTTCTGTTTCTCATCACAATAAAAAAAAATGAAAACTCCTTTTGTTTTCTCGCTATTTTTCCACGACCTGTTCGTCTCAATTTCTGCAATGGATGTGCTGTGCATAAATGAAATTTGGGGTGAAGGGGCACCAAGGGCACTCACGGGAACGCTTTCCTCGGCTGTCTGCTGAAGTGTTCAGCCTATGGGTCTCAACTGAGCGTCACGTTTTTCAAGTAGGCCTTTGAAAGCAAAGAACGTCTGTCAGTAGGTTTTACTACTTTTCAGGCTTTAAAGCATCTACGGCCACAAGGTTTGTAGCTAATCACACATCAGTTTTACCTATACAAAGTTTACATTTTTTTAAAATGATAAAATAACAACTTGCATACCACTAATTTGACTTTGCCATTTTCAAAGCTCGCATTTGCAAAGCTAACTCAGTCCTGGGATGAAGTAGCTTCATCCTCCAAAATTCTGAGTATGATCTTACATTTTTTTTTTTTTTTTGAGTGGGAGTCTCACTCTGTTGCCCAGACTGGAGTATAGTGGCACGCTCCCGGCCACCGCAGGCTCAACCTGCTGGGCTCCGGCGATCCTTCCGCCTCAGCCTTCTGAGTAGCTGGAACCACAGGCGGGTGCCACCACACCTGGACAATTTTCTGAGTGACTGTAGAGAAGAGGTCTCGCCAAGTTGCCCGGGTCGGTCTCGAACCCGCGGGCTCTCGGGCAATCCACTCGCCTCAGCCTCCCAAAGTGCTAGGATTATAGGCCGAGCCACTGAGCCCGGCCGATCTTACTGTTAAAACGCAACATGCTTGTTGGATATTGGCACATTGAATAGAGGAAAATAAATAATTCACTCAATAGGGCCAATTAACTTGCGCTAGTAACTGTTTATTTTAACATGTAATGAGCACATACTATGTGCCAAGAATGTGCTCTACAATCTCACATTTAAAAGCATGAAAAAGATCCTTAAAAGCATGCAGGCCTCCCTGCTTTCTGCAAGAAAAGCGAAGAGAGTATCCACGTCCACCCCGGCTCCCTCTGAAGTCACGCCTCTGCTACTTCCTAATAAAAATAAAATTCCATAGGATCCTCGGCCACTGCCTTCGTGCCTAGATGTCTTATTTGGCTGGGATTTCAACACTCTCTCTCCTAAATGGCAAACCAGATTCCCAGCGTAATTCTCCCGGCAGCAAAAATGCGACTTTTATGCTCCTCCGTAGAGACAAAAGCTCCCCGCGTACAATAGGCATTAATTTCTGAACCCGCAGGCCGAATGGCGCGGCGCCGGCTGGACGGCGCTTGCGGCTCCTTTTCGAAGCGGCGCCGCGGGAGCAGGTCAGAGCCAGCCGGCAGGAGGGTCTCCCCGGCTGCCGAGAAGCTTTCGCTCCAGAGAACGCCGGGACCGGCCAGAGGGCAAGGCGT
>NW_007232996.1:39974-52637 GCF_000164805.1 Carlito syrichta | reverse complement strand
GTATTTTTTGAGTTGTTGATAATTGCCATTCTGACTGGAGTTAAGTGGTATCTCAGTGTGGTTTTGATTTGCATCTCCCTGATGATTAGTGAGGTTGAACATTTCTTCATGTGTTTGTTGGCTACTCAGATGTCCTCTTTTGTGAAATGTCTGTTCATATCTTTTGCCCATTTGATAATGGAGTTGTTTGTTTTTGTCTTTTCAGCACGTTTTAGTTCCTTGTAGATCCAGGATGTTAAGCCTTTGTCAGACCTGGAGTTGGCAAATACTTTTTCCCAGTCTGTAGGCTGTCTCCCTGCTTTCTTGATGGTTTCTTTGGCGTTGCAGAGGCTTGTCAGTTTAATAAGGTCCCTCTTGTCTATCTTCTCTCTTATGACCTGTAGGTTTCGGGTTCTGTTCAGGAATTGGATGTCACTTCCGATTTCCATGAGGATATGTCCTTCATTTTCTAAGGATCTTATGATTTGAGGTTTTACATTGAGGTCTCTGATCCATTTGGAGTTAACCTGTGTGCATGGGGATAGATAGGGGTCCTATTTCAATCTTCTGCATGTGGTCAGCCAATTTTCCCAGCACCATTTACTGAATAGGTTCTCCTCTCCCCATTGGTAGGTGTTGGAGGCCTTGTCGAAGATGAGTTGGTTGAGAAATTGAGGTTTTGCTTCTGGAATCTCAATTCTGTTCCATTGATCTATATGCCTGTTCCTGTACCTATACCAAGCTGTTTTGATAGTTGTAGCTTTATAGTAATGTTTGAAGTCTGGTATTGTGATACAACCTGCTTTGTTTTTTTTGCTGAGGATTGTTCTGACTATTCTTGGACGTTTGTGTTTCCATATAAATTCCTGTGTTGTCTTTTCTTAGAAACTTTTTAAAGTGCTTAAGATTTCACCTGCAAATCCAACATGAAGAAAACCTCAACGCCCCATTCTAAAAAGAAAAAAGGACCATTCCCATTTTAGTAATATTTCTGTTCTTCAGACAATTTGGATAATTAACACATTAATTTTTATCTTTAAAAATTATTTTCTCCAATGGAGTTAAGCTTCAGTGAATGATTTACTTCAAGTATAAGTATGCCAAATGCTTTTCAAAATGTAAGACTTCTCTTGTACTTTAAAATAAATAATGAAAACGAATCTTGCTGAATACGTAAATCCGACTGACTTACAATAATTCTGATGCGTATTATTCTGGTTGAGAATAAATGACAGTTTTTGGCAAACTGCCTCTGATGAGGACAATCTCCTCTTCCTGTGCGTTTCTAAAACTTGTGATGCAAAAGCTCCCGCCCTTTTCTGGGAACACAGAGAGCCTGACTCAGGCGCTGCTGCTATTAGAACAGCTCCAGCCCTGCAACTCCCTGCTGGGGTGAGTTCCGCAGAGATGAAGCAAGCAAACTGGTGCTGGCTGGGCTCAGCGTTCCTCGCCACTTACAGCTTTTTGGTTGTGGCAAACAATGAAACAGAGGAAATTAGAGATGAAACAGCAAGGGACGCCTGCCCGGTGAGACTAGAAAGCCGAGGGAAATGCGATGAGGGAGGAGAGTGCCCCTACCAGGTGAACCTGCCCCCGCTGACTATTCAGCTCCCAAAGCAGTTCGGCAGGATCGAGGAGGTCTTCAAAGAAGTCCAGGATCTCAAGGAAATCATAAATAGTCTAAAGCAGTCTTGCCAAGACTGCAAACTGCAGGCTGACGACAACCGGGTCCCAGGCAGAAACGGACCGCTGTTGCCCAGCACGGGAACCCCGGGAGAGACTGGCGACAACAGAGTTAGGGAATTAGAGAGCGAGGTCAACAAGCTGTCTTCAGAACTCAAGAATGCAAAAGAGGAAATCGACGTACTTCACGGCCGCCTGGAGAAGCTGAATCTTGTCAATATGAACAACGTAGAAAATTATGTTGATAGCAAAGTAGCAAATCTAACATTTGTCATCAATAGTTTGGATGGCAAGTGTTCAAAGTGTCCCAGCCAAGAACAAATAGACTCACGTCCGGGTATGTATAATAATGTTTTCTTATCATTTGTTCATAAATGTTATATGGTTAAACAGTATCTATAAAAACATTAACAAATAAGTTAATAAGTTAAATAGATGACATACTAAAGAAATAAGTCCTTTATTTATCAAGGTGTACAGGAAGAATAATTATCTTCTCAACTGTGACCATAGAAATGATATGAACTAATTACAAAAATCATAATTCATTCTGTATCCATTAGAAAACACTTTCAGTTTTAAGATTTTATTTGTGAACACACAGGCAGACATAAAATTTCTTAACGTTTTAGTGTATTTAGCTCATTTATCTCTATTCTATTGTTTGAAAACAATAAAGGTAATGTTTGCAACTGTGCTTTTTTCATTGGAAATCAGTTTTTCTTGTGGTCAGCTGACAGCCACTTCAAAGAAAAGAAGTCTTTGAAAGAATTTAGCAAGTAATCTGGAGTTTATAATCCCAAATATCTAGAGAAAATGGGAGATTTTATAGATAGAATAAAAGCAGCTTCTTATGTGTGTGTGTAAAGTTTTTTTCTCTGAGGCCCCGATGGCACAAAAATGTATTAAAGGGAGAGTTTTGGCATGCCACTTAAGGAAGGAATACATTCTTATCTCTCTCTTTTACCATAAACTAGAATTCAAGCATGTAAAAATATAACCCATCCTCACCACCCAAATTACTTGAACTAACTTTAATACATATATGTGAAAGACCACATATATTTATGTGCCTGTTCTACCCACCAATTTACAGTGGCATTGGTTCCCTCAAACTCTGGCTTTCCACCTGAGTTCCTGGGGCCACTGCTGCTGACAGTCTTGTCACTTTGGAAAGCCATCGCTACATTAGGACCACTATCTACCACGAGTGCGAAGTTGAAGGGACATGGTAGAGATCACTTTATTTGGAACAAGTACCTCAGGTATGTTCCATCGAGGGCATTCGTCAGACAAGGTGAGTCATGGTTTCAATGACCACTGTTGTTAATACCTCTGGCAGCCTGTACCTGAGTGTGTCTTTTTCACTGCAAATCAGAGGTTCACGTCTTAGGTGACGTCACTGGGTGCACATTAGATTTGATGCTGCATGGCAGCTTGTAAGATATGAACACTTTTCTATTGTCTTTTTTTCTAAAAGGTTTGAGGAAATAACTGATTTTTTTGGGTTTTAAATATACATGGATAGTTTTTTTGTGCCTTAGAGTATCTTATATTAAACTTACATCACCTGTTACAAATTTTAATAAACACTATCTGGGAGTAAATATCTGCCTTTGATTCCTACAGAACCCCGTTGACTGATTATTACACTTATCCTGAATATAATTACCTGTCATTTCTTTCTAGAAGCCACACATGTGAGATAGTAGCTAAATACTTTCCTGGATAATAAATTCAGAATAAGAATGTTGGTATATTACTGAGAAAAGATTTCTTTATCACTTGAGCTTCTTTATGTAGTTGTCAAATAAAATAAATGTGAACTTTTGATCAATGCTGTACACTAGAATTTCAATGATCATTTGGAACATACTCTATAAAACTTCCTGACAGTAGAGGTTAACAGCCCCTTTAGGTAACAGGAAATGCAAGCCTATGCTTCCTCTATGTGCATGGAACACAGTTCTAGGAGAGTTGGAATCATCTGAATTTTAGGACAAAGGAATGCAATAGTTATAAGGACAAGCTTTGCTGTCAGCCAGATCTGAGTTTGTGTCTTGGCTCTGCCACTTAATTCTTGCGGGAACTTGGGCAAACCACTGATCCTCTTTTTAAGCCTAAATAGTCCCACCCGCAGACTGCAAAAATACCTATATCATAAGGTTGACGTGCAGATGAAGTGTGAAAATGTTAACCAGTCTTTGGCAGACTGCCTAGAATATACATGTAGGACTCACTAAATATTACTGAGTTACTAAAACTATACTTTTATTATTTTCCTATTGTTTGCTGCTGCTGCTGTAACTTTTATTACCAACCAAGAAAATATTAGAAGGCTTGACTGCTTTATTACGTCAGGTTCTTGTTCTGAGGCCTTAACAAGCATTTGCTAAATGTTTTCAAGTAAATTTAGCAGAAGAGGGTTTCATTATTGCCACTGATTGAATTGTCAAACTGGTTTTGTGTATATAAGAGAGTTCTTCAGGTGCATAGTTTCTGTTAACAAAATCCAATGCCTTTCTTTTCTTCCCCCTTCAGTTCAACATCTTATATATAAAGATTGCTCTGACTACTATGCAATAGGCAGAAGAAGCAGTGAGACCTACCGAGTTACACCTGATCCCAAAAATAGTAGCTTTGACGTTTACTGTGACATGGAGACCATGGGAGGAGGCTGGACAGTGCTGCAGGCACGTCTTGATGGCAGCACCAACTTCACCAGAACGTGGCAAGAATACAAAGCAGGCTTTGGAAACCTCAGAAGAGAATTTTGGCTCGGGAATGATAAAATCCATCTTCTGACCAAGAGTAAGGAAATGATTCTGAGAATTGATCTTGAAGACTTTAATGGTATCAAACTATATGCCTTGTATGATCAGTTTTACGTGGCTAACGAGTTTCTCAAGTACCGTTTACACATTGGTAACTATAATGGCACAGCTGGAGATGCCTTACATTTCAGTAAACATTACAACCATGACCTGAAGTTTTTCACCACCCCAGATAAAGACAATGATCGATATCCTTCTGGGAACTGTGGGCTCTATTATAGTTCAGGCTGGTGGTTTGATGCATGTCTCTCTGCAAATTTAAATGGCAAATATTATCACCAAAAATACAAGGGTGTCCGTAATGGGATTTTCTGGGGCACCTGGCCTGGTATGAGTGAGGCACACCCTGGTGGCTACAAGTTCTCCTTCAAAGAGGCCAAAATGATGATTAGACCCAAGCACTTTAAGCCATAAATCAGTAATGCTCATCCCTCCAGGTATTAATTATCTAGGCAATTAATTCCTTCAGGACTTTGGAATTTGCCTTGTTTTATATTCCTTTTCCATGGCTAAAAGAATTACCTCTGAGCAGTAGGTTTCTATGCTATACAGCATTTGAAATAAATAATGCCATTTTAAATGAGTCTTTTGTTGCTGTCAGGCTATTTTCTAATGCTTGCAAACAATTGGAAATATTGAAAATTATACATTAGGTTAATAATTCTTTTAATTTCTATTAGTTAAAAAGTTTTGTACTACTTGGATTACTTACTAAAATTAAAAACAATTATTTATTCAGCAGGCTAGATTCTATATGAGTAATCTGTATTTTGGCTGTGACAAGCACAGCTGAAGATATCTCACTCTTTTCAGGCTGCCGTTATTTGGGTAGTCTTCATTCTGAGATAAGCTTACCCAATTTATGGTATTTACTTTGAATCAGGAAGACCCTACAGCCTTTAAGTTCCCAGTCTAAGGAAAATAATATGTATAATTAAATCTGTTATTGCATTATTCATAAAATATATATTATTCTTGCAACGTACTTAAAATATTTTAAAATGTGGTAGCATAAGGTCACCCCTAAAAGCATCAGAAATATAATATATCCTTAAAGACAATGCTTTAAAGGTAATTCATTAATGGTTTGTAACTCCTTAGATGTTTGATATAGAAAACTGTTTTAATGTGAAAATTTTCTTCTTCTGCTCTGTATGAAAATAGTTTTTAAGGATGTTCATTACTGTGCTGGACTACTGGTTGGCTTTCTTTTGAGGGGGTAGGTGTGAGTGCAGAAGGAAGCATTTATTTATAGGCTATAATATTCTGAAAGCCAATTTTATATTCAAAGCAATAATACCATTAAGTGAGTCACTTCATAGAATGCTAAGTTTTCTAGCACAAAGAGATACATTTATTAAAAGCATGTGAATTTTGAAGTATATAAAAAAGTAGTTCAAATATTATATATTTCAAACCTAACTGGTGGCTTGCTTTTTTACTATCAGAAATTCAAAAATAGGTGTTTATTTTTTTAACCAAACAAAAGTATCTGTAACTTTTATAATACATTTGTTAATTCTGTAATTCTAAGTTTCATATTAAAAAGATTATAAAAAATTGTGTTTAATTTCATCATTGTAAAAAAGTATCATTTCAGAGAGAACAGCAGTATTCTGCATGTTTACAAAATGGTCTGGAGTAAAATTTGGTGTAATTCACTGTATTGTATATGAGTCATAGCAATAAATTTGTTCTTTAATTTCTGGTGTCTATACCTAATACACTAAACTAGTTTTTAAAATATATTTACAAAGATGCATCTTTACTCATTATTTGAAAACAAGGAGGGAAATTTCTTCGAGTCAATTTTTCAAATATTAAACCCTTATAAAATTTATTTTTCAAATATTAAATTCTTATAAAAATTGTAATAAAAAGAAGCAAAATACTCCTTTAAAAACATATAACACATACAGTTTTCAGGTAAACATATGGAAATTAAGTTATTACAAACACTATTAAAATAATGCAAGAGAAATGCAAAATATAATTAAATGGTGATTAAAATATAAAATGCTGTAGATTCTAAAAGCTATGTACTATTAGGTGAGATAATAAAGATAAATGATGGATTGATTTTACTTCTTAGTTTTGCTTTTTAAAAAGACTAAAAAAAATTTTGACATTATACAATGTATTTGCTTCAGATAAGGGCATTTTCATTTACTATATATAATTATTAATATATGTATAAGAGTAAGTAAATTTCTATGATCAAAAATGAACTTACAAAATATAGTCCTAAAACAAAAATATATACTCATATACAGAGTGTTCATTGATTTAATAGGAATTAGGTATACTTTCCAGAGAATTTGGCAAATAATTCATATAAATATTCAAAAGTGTGTTGTTTTATCTTTCTACTTTACCTCAAAGGATCAACATTTAATTTTTCATTATACATTTATGGTACTTTTCTAATTTTGTAACATACAAATTCCTTTTTGAAAGCATTTCTTGTTACTCATTATAAAATAGAATCTAGTTTTTGATAATATTTAGCATGTTGATGGAAATAGATTATACCTAAGATAGCTTTTGCCTTAACATAACTATTTAGTAATATATACTAATGTTCATAAATGTGAATTGACTATTTACAAACATATCAGAGTTTTGTCTTGGTTCCATTTTGATGGCTAATATTTATTTATTATTTTAATTAAGACTTTTGTTTTTGAATATTATCATTCTTTGAAAATATTGACTGGGTCAATAATTAGGTCCTTAGAGATTCCAGGTAAAGCTGATTTAGCTACCACTGAGGAAAAAAAAACAAACACACTTTACTGATGACTAGCAATGCTCCAAATGAATTCATGACACATCTATTTAATAAATAAAGAGTTTGAATATATAAAACATAAGAAATATCTTAGCCACAAAATTATTTTTGAATAGCTACTCAAGAAAAAGTTTTAAAACTAAAAGTGATGGGTCGTTACAATAAGCTCTTGTCTAAAATTCTTTTATGTATAATTAGGTTTATGTTACATGTCTTCTTAAAACCTTGTAAAATAAAAGATTTAATCTTCACATCTATTTATTCTTCCTTGTAGAAACATTAAGTATTATTGTTTGTAAAAGAATATTTATGTATTTAGTCATGTCTGAAAATTGTATGTTTACTTAATCTAGACAATGTCTTTGACTCTTCGAAGACTTTAATGAGTACTGTTTCATTAACTGGAAGACAGAAAATAGAGGAACACCATTATCTTATTTCCCTCCAGAATGCTGTTGGAGCATTTGAAATACGAAAGTTTCAGTTTCATTTTGTGGCATTCAACTCCATCTCCTCTTTCCCCATCATTATTGTTGCTGCTCTGGTTCAGCCCTCATCCTCTCCTTCAGATACTGCAAATACCTAATAGCCTGTGCCTCGAGTTTCAGTCTATTCCAGTCCATCTTTCATATCACTGCTGGAGGATTATTCAAAAATACAATTATGATCATATTATTGCCTTGCTTCAAACTTGCAACAACTCTTTATTTTCTATAACACAAAATCTGGCCAATAAACCCTTCATGAACTGATGTGTCACCACTCACACACCTGCCATACTAAATGCCCTACTGTGCTCAAACCATGTTTTCTCCTGTTGTCCCTACTTCGCATATACTGCTCCTTTGTTCTAGACAGAGTTCCATTCTCTGTCCCACTGGATTTTAGCTTATCACCCATGATTAAGAGCAGGATTCAGGAGCCATGCTTCCTAGGTTTTAATTTCAGCCCTGCTATTTGCAGTCTGTATGATCATGGGCAAGTCACTTAATTTTCTTTGGTTCCTTCAATTATAAGACAGGGATAATAATAAAATCTGCCCAATAGAGTTATTGAGAAGATTAAATGAGGTAATTTATGTAAGGCGTCTAGAACATACATTTAAAAAAATCTCTCTCCTCCTTCCTCTCCTCATCCTCCTTCCCTTCTTCCTCCTCTTCCTCTTCCTCCTTCTCCTCAATAGTTACTTCTTCTAGGTGATGACTACTCTCCTGATGACATTAGGTGGAGTTTGGCATCTCTCCTCTTTAGTCCTATGCCATCCTGTATATTCCTTATTATACATTGCATTATTAAAAAATTGTCTAGGTTTTACCCTGGACAATAATTGAATTCAATCTGTTTCGGTAGGAATCAAGGAGATTTGAGACATGAGCGTTGTTACTCAAAGTAGTTAATACTATGATGCCAAAGAGGAAGAGCTGTAGTCTAAAGAAGCCAGAGTTATAACTGGGAAGGGAGTAGGAACACTCAAATCTGAGGATTTGAGAGATTGTGAATATGGGTGAGAAGCAATTGAATCCAGGGGAGAATATGGCAAAAGAAAGAATCAGATACAGTAAGTCCTCACATAATATTGTTGATAGGTCCTTGGAAACTGCAACTTTAAACAAAATGATATTCTCTATAGCAAAACCAATATTACCATAGGCTAATTAATATAACGAGTTAAGTTCCTATGGCATTCAGTATGTCATTTTCAAACCTATTCATGAAATTAAATGAAGACTGGGGATATAACAGTGACAAATTTTTAGGAGAAGTTCTGGGAATGTGCCTGTGGGTACATGCTGTCCTAGGCCAAACAGTAACTGTTCTACCTGTAGGAGTTGCTTAAAAAAAACATTATTTTTTATACTACTTATAGTATATTGTAATTTTAATATAATTTTAATAATTCAAAATCCATGAATCCTTTAATTTTTAAAAAAAATTATAGATTTGACTAAAGGTTTCTTTGCCAACCACCTTCAATTTCAATCTCTTCCTTCTTTCCAGAGATAACAAGCTGATTTCCAAACTCTAACTTCATTCTGTGCATTGCCAAATTGTAACATCTACTAAAACACAGACTTGCCAGGTCTTCTTTGTTTATTGATTTGAAAGAAGTGGAAATGAAGGGAATTGGGTGTACTTGGAAAACTCTGAGTACCCTGAATGACCGAGCCTCCCTTGCTCCTTGAAGTAGTCCCTCCCAAATGTTGATGAGGTGCTTGCTGGAAGACACTGTTGCTTTCTTTCCTGAGAGAATGCTACTAATTCTCCTTAAGTCTCCTTCATCCCACTAATCAGCATCTCCAGATCTGTAATCGGAGCATACCCCGACATCAATTATAAAGTCAAGTTGGAGAAGAAGCCTTTGTACAACTTTGCCAATTCATATCTGCAGAAGGCTGGGGAAGACATGTAGAGTCAGACTGAAGTTGCCTGACTAAAGAAGAAAAGACAGAAGTTTAGATGTGACTGAATTTGGCACAGGCATTCTGGATTACCCAGAAATTATGGATTCAGTAGGCTAGCTTGAGTAGACACGTTTGACTCTTCTTTTTTTTTAATCAGTATTTTTTATTATGATGTTGTGGGGTACAGTTAAGGGTTAGGTAAACAAATACGTTAAGGGTTAGGTATACAAATACGTACCCTGTTGATAAGAGGTATTTCCCCGTCCCCAGACAGATATTTGCTACCGTTAAACCCATCTCCCTCCCCCCCATAGTTTCCCACTACTGTCAGTCATTTTCATTTTATTTATTTATTTATTTATTTTTGAGTTGGAGTCTCACTCTGTCACCCAGACTGGAGTGCAGTGGCCGCTCCCGGCCACCGCAGCCTCGACATGCTGGACTCCGGCGATCCTTCCACCTCAGCCTTCCAAGTAGCCGGAATTACAGGCATGCGCTACCATGCCCGGCTGATTTTTTTGATTTATTGTAGAGATGAGGTCTCGCTGCCCAGGCGGGTCTCGAACCCGCGGGCTCAGGCAATCCACTCACCTCAGCCTCCCAAAGGCGCAGGATTACAGGCTGAGCCACCGAGCCCGGCTTGAGTCATTTTCTTATAGTATTACATTGGATGTTCAAGGTCCATTATATGAGTGAGAACATGTGATACTCGGATTTTTGTTTCTGTGAGAGGTCCATGTTTGATTCTTATAGTTTGCTTGCTTAGTTAACACAAACCTAGATTCAATAGCAACTTGCGCTGACTAAAGTTGAGAAGCCAAAACACAAAGACTTGTGGAGATAGGAATGCTGGGGTAAATTTAGCCTTAATTCTTTTAACAAGTATTTACTGAGTATATACCATGTTCTAGACAGTCTTCTAAGAGGCTGGAAATATGTCAGTGACCAACACAGACAAAAGTCCTATCAGAGGAGACAAATAAATATATGATAAATACTATGAAAAATTAAGTAGGATAAGGGAATGCTAGAAGAAGGGGTGCTATTTTACAGAGTCATCAGGGGAGGCCTCTCTGTGGAGGTGTCATTTGAAGAGAGACCTAAAGAAATGAGAGAGCAAGCCAGGAAGATAGAAGGGATAAGCATGTTTTAAGCCAAGGGAGCATCAGGTGCAAAAGTCCAGAGTCTGGAGAGTGGATGGCATGTTTGAGGGTCAGCAAAGAGGCTTACATAAAAAAGCAGAGAGTCTGGTGTTAGGGGTGGGGGAGATGAGATCAGAGTGAGCTCGGAGTGCTAGGGATGGACAAGAGCTGAGGGTTGCATGCCAGATAAGCTAAAGACTGTACCTTTTACTCTGGTAGCTAAGAGCCATGAGGAGTTTGAGCAGAGGATGGACACTACAGTATTCAGCTTTTAAGGGCTTGCTCTTGTCACTGAATGGAAAATAGAGTGTAGGGAGACAAAGGTTGAAGCAAAGACATCAGTCTGATGGTATATGCAATAATCTTGGTGAGAACTGATAAAAGCTTGTCTATTTTGTCTAAATCTGATCCAAGGTAATCTAATGGTGGATAGTAAAAATAATCAGAGGTATCACAGAAAATCACAAGTCTGAGCAAGTTGGAAGGATGGAGCTGCCTTTAACAGAAATGGGATGGGGAAGTCTGCCAGGGAAGCCTATTGGGAAAGTGTGTGAGGAGTGGGGTGGGGTGGGAGGCTGGAATCTGAAGCTTTGAACATTCTAAGTTCAAATACCTATAAGACATCCAGTTGGATATAGGATGTGAAAATGAGTCTGAAATTTAGGGAAGACATCTAGGGTTCAGAAATAAATTTGAGAATTGCTCTAATACAGATAGATGGTAATGAGTACATGGGATTAGATGAGATAACAGTAATGTGTATAAGGGATAAAGACATTCACAAAAGGAGCCCTGGGATAAGTTGACTGTAGAACGAGTCAGGAGATGAGGAGGAACCAGTACAGTTACTGGGTCATTTAAGAGGTCCCAAGAACTCTTTTTTTTGAGTTGGAGTCTCACTCAGTCGTCCAAACTGGAGTGCAGTGGCTGCTCCCGGCCACCACAGCCTCGACCTGCTGAGCTCCAGCGATCCTTCCGCATCAGCCTTCCGAGTAGCTGGAACTACAGGAGCGTGCTACCACACCCGGCTAATTTTTTTGATTTATTGTAGAGATGAGGTCTCTCCAAGTTGCCCAGGCAGGTCTCGAACCCGCAGGCTCAGGCAATTCACTAACCTCAGTCTCCCAAAGAGCGAGATTACACACTGAGCCACCGAACCCGGCCCCAAGAACCCTTCTTTATGAAGAAGGCAGAGATTCATCTCCACTGGAACAGTACTTATTCTAGTTTATTTTAGATTTGGACTTGCTTTTCCTTGTTTCTGCTGGCAACACTATTTTTGTTGAGTTTTTTATTGAATGCCTTAAAAAGCCATTATATTACACAGTAGTAACCTATAAAGTATTGTTTTTGATTTTAGGAAGCCACTTCACAGTGAAAGAAGGAGGCAGTGACCTATGAAGCCTCAATTATTGCATCTTCTGGGAGACACTATCTTGTGAGTTTGGGGCATTGTGATGCAGTTACTGTGTGTGTGTGTGTGTGTGTGTGTGTGTGTGTGTGTGTGTGTGTGAATGTCTGTGTGTATGTGTATATACATATACATATATAGTTAAAGAAAATGAACTAGGCTACCGACCAAAAACCTCACTTGTTAACAGAATACCATCCAAGTTTGAGAAATCATTTATGGACATTTAAAATTATTAGGGTACTAGTATGTTATGATTATAAACTTTTAGTTAAGCAGAGACTGGTTTTACTCTCTCTTTATTTTAGAGACATTAATGATCTTAAAATTTGTTTTGCCGGGCTCGGTGGCTCAGCCTGTAATCCCGCGCCTTTGGGAGGCTGAGGTGAGTGGATTGCCTGAGCCCGCGGGTTCGAGACCC
>NW_007232996.1:11026-39701 GCF_000164805.1 Carlito syrichta | reverse complement strand
TTTTTTGAGTTGGAGTCTCACTCTGTCACCCAGGTTGGAGTGCAGTGGCATGCTCACAGCAACTGCAGCCTCGACCAGCTAGGCTCAGGCGATTCTTCTGACTCAGCCTTCCTAGTAGCTGGAACTACAGGTGCGCACCAACTCACTCATCTAATTTTTATTGTGTGTGATTTATTGTAAAGACGAGTTTTCATCAAGTTGCCCAGGTTGGTCTTGAACCCCCGGGCTCAGGTCAATCCTCTTGCCTTGGCCTCCCAAAATGCTGGGATCACAGGCTAAGCCACCATATCCGGCCTAATTTTATATTTCTAATAACTTTAAATTGTTAGCACTGGAATGACTAGAAATGAATCTGACTGCCAATTTTCTGAAATGTTAGGTTCAACTGCAGGTGGATATGAATGTAGTTCTCTGTGTATGCATAGGTTTCCCTTGTGAATGAATGGGTATACACACACACAGCATAAACGTATATAACATGCATACAGGCTTATACATGTTTTTGTAACACACAGGCTACAATACGAGGCAACCTGCCCATCAAAAAAAGTAGATATTCAGTTCTTACATGTAGTCGAAAGTCAGTACCATAAAAATCACCATGGGTCATAGCTAGCTAAGTTTGTTTGTTTGTTTGAATTTTTTTTAATTTTTAAGATGTGGGGTACAATTCAGGGTTAGGTATACAGATGTTCATTATGCATGTACCCTTGTTGTTAAGGTATGCCACCCCCAGCAGATTCCCACTGCTGCCAATCCTGTCCTCGTCCACTCCTGGCAGTTTCCCACTACTGCCAATTCTTTTCTTATAATATTCCGATAATTGTTCAAGGTCCGCTTATAAATGAGAACATATGATACTCAGTTCTTTGTTTCTGTGATCGGTCACTCAATATTATAGATTCTAAGTCCATCCAAGTTGCTGTGAAGGTCATAATTTTGTCTTCTTTATGGCTGCATAATATTCCATTGTGTATATGTACCACATTTGTTTTTTATCAAGTCTTCTTCCAATGGGCAGCATGGTTGGTTCCATGTTTTTGCTATTGTGAACAATGCTGCAATAAACATATGTGTGCAGATATCTTATTCACAGAGTGATTTGAGTTCCTCTGGGTATATTCCCAGTAGGATGATAGCGGGATCATATGGAAGGTTGATTTTTAGTTCTTTTAGGAATTGTCAAACTGTTTTCCACAGAGGTTGTATTAGTTTACACTCCCACTAACAGTGTAGGAGTGTTCCCTTTTCGCCGCATCCTTTCCAGCATCTGTTGTTTTTTAAGTTATGGATGATGGCCATCCTGAAAGGAATTAGGTTGTATTTCAATGTGGTTTAAATTTGCATTTCTTTGATGACTAGTGAGGCTGAGCAGTTTTTCATGTATCTGTTGAAGATAAATGTATCATTTATCTTCTTTTGAGAAGCGTCTATTCACATCTTTTGCCCACTTTGTAATGGGGTTGTCTAGTAATTTTAATATAAAATTAGTAACCTAATTTTATATTTCTTTTCTTTGTTTCTTTTTTTTGAGTAGGCATCTCACTCTGTCACCCAGGCTGGAGTGCAGTGGCATGCTCACGGTCACTGCAACCTCGACCAGTTAGGCTCAGGCGATTCTTCTGCCTCAGCCTTCCTAGTCGCTGGAACTACAGGTGCACACCAACTCACCCATCTAATTTTTTTAGTGTGTGATTTATTGTAGAGATGAGTTTTCATCAAGGTGCCCAGGTTGGTCTGGTCCATTTGAAGTCCTTGTAGATCCTAGATGTTAGGCCTTGGTCAGACATACATTTGGCAAATATTTTTTCTTTAGTCTGTGGGCTGTCTCCTTGCTCTGTTGATGGTTTCTTTGGCTTTGCAGAAACTTGTCAGTTTGATGAGGTCCCACTTGTCTATCTTATCTCTTATGGCATGAACACTTGGGGTTTTGATCAGTAATTGGTTGCCAATTTCAATTTCCATAAGCGCATCTCCTGCATTTTCTAAGGTTCTTATAATTTGAGGTTTTACATTTAGGTCTTTGATCCATTAAGAGTTGATTTTTGTGTATGGTGCTAAGTAGGGGTCTTGTTTTAAACTTCTGCATGTATTCAGCACCATTTACTGAATAGGTTCTCCTCTCCCCCGTGGTTGTTGGTGGAGGCGTTGCTGAAAATGAGTTGGTTAAGGAATTGATGTTTTGTTTCTGGAATCTCTATCCTATTCCGTTGATCTATATGCCTATTCTTGTACCAATATCAGGCTGTTTTGATTATTGTAGCTTTATAGTAAAATTTAAAGTCTGGAGGTATGATACCTCCTCCTTTTTTTTTTTCCTGAGGATTGTTTTGGCTATTCGTGGTTATGTTTCCATATAATTTCTGTATTGTCATTTCCAGGTCTGAGACGAATGCTGCTGGTAATGTAATGGGTATTGCATTAAATCTGTAGATTACCTTGGGTAGGATGCACATCTTAGCAATGTTGATTCTTCCAATCCATGAGCATGGAATAGTTTTCCATTTGTTTGCATCATCTTTGATTGCTTTGAGCAGTGGTTTGTTGTTTTTGTTGTAAAGTTATTTCATGTCTCTGTTTAGGAAAATACCAAGGTATTTCATTTTTTTTGGTGGCTATTGTGAATGGGATAGTGTTTTTTATTTGGGTTTCTGTTTGTTTATTGGTGGTGTATGGAAATGCGACTATCTTGCACATTTATCTTATACACTGAGACTTTGCCAACGTCCTCTATCAGTGCAAGGAGGTTTTTGACAGATTCTCTTGGGTTTTCAAGGTATAGAATCATGTCATCTGCAAAGAGTGATAGCTTGACTTCCTCTTTTCCTATTTGGATACCCCTGCTTTCCTTCTCTTGTCTGATTGCTCTAGCTAGGACTTCCAAAACTATGTTGAAAAGGAGAGGTGAGAGTGGGAATCCTTGTCTTGTTCCGGTTTTCAGGGGAAATGGTTGCAATTTCTGTCTGTTTAGCAGTATGTTGGTTGTGGGTTTCTCGTAGATGGCTCTTATTATTTTGAGGTCTGTTCCATCTATGCCTAGATGTTTGAGGCTTTTTATCAAGAAAGGGTGTTGGATTTTATCAAAAGCTTTTTCCACGTCTAATGATATAATTGTGTGGTTTTTGTTTTTATATCTGTTGCTGTATTTAATTACGTTTATTGTCTTGTGAATGTTAAACAAACCCTGCATCCCAGGCAAAGTCTTTTTGATCGTGATGAATGATTTTTGAGATGTGTTGTTGGATCTGGTTTGCTAGGATCTTGTTGAGAATTTTAGCTAGCTAATTTTAAGCAGGGTTATATAAAATAACTTGCTTATAGAACTTTAGTTTCTTTAAATCCCCTACAACAAATCTATGCTATTAATGCTGTTGTTATTCTATGAATCCTTCTTTACTGTCTCTCTTTTCTTCCATAATCTTACAGCATAGCTCCTCTTTATCTGTCCACATTTTGCTCTTTCCACTCCTTGATAAATTCTCTGCCAGGTCAGCAGCCTCCTATGCACATGCCTATATTCAATTCTGCCTCCACACTTTTCCTCACTTAAAGTCCCAGGGGAAAACCAAGATTAAAATCATGATCTAGCTAACTGGTGGCTGGCATCTTCTGAGGCATAACACGGTCTCTCAAAAGGATATGTAGTATTTTATTGGCATTTCAGAAAAAAAACTACACTACACCTCTGAGAATATATACTTTCCCTTTGAAAGGAAATAATCACATTTAAAAATAGACATATAAGTCTTTTTTTTTTGCCTTAGACCCTCAAAATAACTGATATTACTATTCGAATCCAATATTTACCATTTGCTCACTATGTTTATAGATAGCATGATGCTATATGCTTTTCATAGTATTTTGAATAAGATTTTTTCAAAGTAATAATTTTCTAACTTCTCAAAATCTGAGTTTCATTTCTAGTTTTCAAGATTTTCTCTGATTAAGGAGAATGATGCTGTTTATGATGAATCGCTTCTCTATTACAAAAGACAATGCAGAGTGCAGCATATTTGGGAACACAAAGGACCTGTTCAGTTTTTATCTCTGGAAATCAGCTTTGTCAATTTCTACAAGAAGCAAGCAATATATGTTTACATTTAAACATTTACCAAGGAAGGGTACACAAATTATTTGCTTACATTTCTTTCCCATTTGTAATGATAATATCCTAATTTTTTTAGCAACTCTAAGTAACCTGTTTTCTTTTTTGTTTAGAGGTTATTGCCTCTGCATATGAATAATGATAAACAGCTGTCACTTGCTGAGCGCCAACCATATGCTGGACACCTTCCTAGGAGCATTTCCAATGTTATCTTTGTTCTCTGTGATTAATGCTGCAATAAGGAAGCAAGTTTTTATACTCATTAAAAATTTTCCCTGGAAAAAAAAGAGTCTCTGCTATCCACAAACTGTTTCTCATTTATGGACTACTATCTATTTTCATTCTAAGTGTATTTCTCATGAAATGGGCAAATTTTCCATGGTAAAGTATATACATAGTATACCTCAGTATTACCCCTCCTCTGACTTTCTGTGTGAATTCAGAAAGTGGAAAATGATTCTGATGATATCTCAGTTTAAGGTAAAACATTACCTTTTGTATCTTATCCAAAAAATGATACAATATTTTGTTGACATGAGATAGTTCAAAAATTAATATATTTTCAAGTGTGTTCATGTCCCTTTTTAACCTAGCGGTCAAAAATTATTTTCTTCCTGCAGCTAAGTCAAAATTTATAACAACTCTTACAGAAAGGGCAAACAAGTTTCTTTGCTCTCCAAACACTATTTTACTCCCATGGTTACATGGCAGGATTCACTGATGAACACATTCTGCTGAAGTACAAAGCACTTCATAAGCTTTTTGGAAGCTGAAGGCTTTTTATGCAAATGCCAAAGTTCTTATTTTCATTTGTTAGATAAAGCAATTATTTTAAAATGTGTGTCATTTACAAATGAATGGTGTGAGTGATTTAAAAATTTCTATCCTATACAGTATTGGATAAATTTATTTAACCTGATCTAGCCAACTATGATAAACCTAGAAAGGCCCTGATGTCATGGATAATTATGAAAGTTGGGCAGGAAAGACAAATACTTTCATGATGAAAGCAGGATTGGTATTTAACATGCTGAGTTGCTAGAATGGAGGTTTTCAAATTGTGTCCTCAGCGACCCTAACGTTCTGCATACATATTTTCAGGATGCCAAAGGACGTGGGGTTGGAGAAGAAACCAGGATGATGGTATAATGTGTGAAACACTGTTCAACTGGAATAGTTCTGCTTTAATTCTACATCTTGGGGTTCAATTTTCAATTTCACTTAAAGAAAAGAGTTTTTTGCTTTTCAAAAACATTTAAAAAATGAATGTCTTCCTTTCACATATCACTATGGAGCCTCACTTAGCGAAATACAACTGGAACAGATATATGATGGTTCTAACTTTAAACATTTAAAATAACTGAGAACATAGGTTGACTTGATGTGGGAAATATATTCAGAAACTCAGAAGAAATTTTCCATTTTAAGTTTAATTTTTAAAATAGTGATGCAGTAGTGTGATTATTTTAGTGGAGGGCTTTACTAATTACTGCGTACATTTGCTCTTTGTAAAACCTTGGCAATACCATATGTAAGATGTTCGCAAAGAACATCAAGAAGAATAGTATAAACGTTCTGCTCTCAGAGTTGCTAAAGCTACTATGAATTAGCTTGAAAAAACAAAAGAATAAGTTACACAAGGTAAGAGCAAGCAATATCAGTGGTGTTAGAGAAGTAGAAGTGATCATATTTCATCAAGAAGTGAGATACTTCAGCCGGGCTTGGTGGCTCAGCCTGTAATCCCGTGCCTTTGGGAGGCTGAGGTGAGTGGATTGCCTGAGCCCTGCGGGTTCGAGACCCGCCTGGGCAGGGAGACCTCATCTCTACAATAAATCAAAAAATCAGCTGGGCATGGTAGCGCATGCCTGTAATTCCGGCTACTCGGAAGGCTGAGGCGGAAGGATCGCCAGAGCCCAGCAGGCGAGGCTGCGGTGGCCGGGAGCGGCCACTGCACTCCAGTCTGGGTGACAGAGTGAGACTCCAACTCAAAAAAAAAAAAAAAAAGAAGTGAGATACTTCAAGAAAAAAGATGAGATCTGAACTATTCTTGAAAGATAGGTAGAATTTTGAAGCACAGAAATGGGGAGGAGAGCACTCCTGGTCTGGATACAGGATGTGCAAAGCCATCAGCAGGGAGGAAAATCAGGAGCTAGTTAGGAAAACAGTAATACACCTAGATTGGTTATACCATGGGATTTTGTGACAGGAGACAGTAAAATTGGGAGAAAGGAATCATAGATCTGACTGTAGAGGGATTTGACTATGAGATCAAAATAGTGACACTTAATCCTAATGATAAGGCAAGGAAAAATCCAGATCAAAGCATTTTCAATCTGCCCCTACCACCTATTAGCTACTTAGTTCAGGTGTGCCAGTGAGATGGAATACTGGGTGGGAAGGAAAACAGGAGTGAACTCTGAAGACTGTTTTACAAAATAATGAAATGGTCAAAGATATAGGAGAAGATGACCAAAAATACAGAGAAGAAAAACCCAGCCTGAGGATGAGAAGGCAACTTTCCAGAGGAGATTTTAAAGAGGGAATAAGAAAGTTGCTGGAGAGGTATCTGCTGTGATGAGAAATTTGGAGAAGTTTTGCTGCTTGATGTGCTGTGGAACTCATGGCCCATTTTCTGAAGGAAAGTTTAGTACATCCATATTGTTTTCCAAGACTTTCCAGAGGTGGATCTGTGTTTCCTTTAGGCTGTGCTAAGATGACTGCTAAGGCAGGGCAAGAAAGTCCAGTTTTATTCAGTTCACAAATACCTATACAGAGCAGGGGCTTCCTCGGTGGTGCCTTAGGAAATGGGGGGGGGGTTGGTGCTGATATTAGGATTGGGATATTGGGAGGAAACAAGGAGCCCTCACCTTGCATCCTTCACCTATATCCACCACATCCAAATCTGATATATATATATATCAGGTGGCCAAAAATACAGAGAAGAAATACCTACCCTGAGGATATATATACATACTTTGTGAGATTGCCACTAGGAAAGTGATAAAAGCGATTGAAAAAGAGGGCGAAACTACCATGGTAGGCGGTGAAGTACTCCTGAAGGATCATGAGCTGAAATATGTATTATTAGTGTAATGTGAGGCTCAGAGAACTTAAATGACTTGCTAAAGTTTACACAGGTAGAACATACAAAGCTAAAACTGAGACCCATTTTTAGTGAATAGCTCCCCACTGATCAGAGATTTTTGTTTCCAAACCAGTAAGGTTTAAGATATTTTGAGTCTGTCCATTTTTTGTAGCCTTCACAGACAGCAAAATTCCTGTTTTCTTAATCTGAGATTAAGAAAACCTCAGGTAATTTTTGTTCCCTCTTATTTCATATTTCTGATAACACCCAGGTGTTACTGTTTGCCTCTACCTGGGTTTGTAAGAGCTTAAAATAGTTAAGAACTTTTGTCTCAGAAGATAATGGGTTTGGGCATTAGGTTAAAATCTTTTTGCTCATATTTCCTTTCTGTTTCCCCTAATACCAACATATATACCAGATGGAACAAAGGTGAAAATATTGCTCAAACCATCAAGGCACTAGAAGAAAACAAATTTATTACCTCAGGAGAACAAAGGTCTTTTTAAGTATGATATAAAATCCTGAAGCAAAGGAAAAGATCGATAAATACAAGCATATAAAGAATGTCCACATGAGGAAAAATGCCACCATAAGTAAATAAAAAAAGAAATCCAATAAACTAAGGGGAATATTTTTGTAGTACATATTATATACAAAGGTCTACTTTATAAATGTATAGAGTTCTATGAATCTATTAAAAAACAAAAACAAAAACAGAAAGCCAAACTGTCCAATAGAAAAACAGAAGAAAGAATGTGAACAAAATTCACAAAAAAAGTACAAATAGGTCTTGGTACTAATCATGTTTCTAGCTTCTGCAAAGTTGACACTTTAATATCTGCTCTATGTCCATAGCCCAGCAATAACTCATTCTGGTCCAACAATATAATATGCTTGAGCCATCTGCCTCCTTCATTGTCATGCCTCTCCGTAGGGCATACTTTTGAAAGGCATACTAAATAATCCAGTTTTCATCCCCACCTACCCTAATCATCCCAGTACCAGATACCAGACAACTAGGGACAGCCCCTATGCCCCGGATCCCACTAAAATTATGTAAACTAGCCAATCCTAAGCTTGCTTACCCTTCTTGCTGATTCTTTACCTTGGAAGCCACAATAAAGGCTCTTGACACAGTTCCTCCCTCTGCTTCTGCCTCCTGACCAACCCCAGGTCTTTCCCATGTGACACTTTCCCAAGCCTCATGACATGGTGCACCCTCTTTTCTTGGGATCTGTGAGTAATAAACTATCATTTCAATGGCAGTAATCTCCTGATCTGTTGACCTTCTTATACCTCAGATTTAATATATTAACATACTATATTTTAAATAGTCTTAAACATGTGTAAAGAAGTTCCATTCCACTTATTTTGAGATAAATATGAAGACTGTGATGAAATAACATTTTTTCCCCAGCAGAGTGACAAAGGTCAAAAAGTTAGGTGGCACATAGTGCTGGTATGAGTAAGGAGATACTCATTTATTGTTGGTGGGAACATAACTTGCTACAGCCTCTACAGAGAACACCTTGGCAATAAAAACAAAAATTTTAAATACCCAAAGCCATCATACAGCAATTACACTTCTAGGTATATAGCCAAAGATTTTGAAAGCAAGATATCGAAGAGATATTTATGTACCCATTTTCGTAGTAGCATTGTTCACAATAGTGAGGTGGAAGCAGCCCGTTCATCAGTAGATGAATGGATGAACAATGTGGTGTAAACATACAATGAATTATTATTCAATCCTAAAAAGGAAAGAAATTCTGACACATGCTATAACATTAATTAGTATTGACAGCATTGTACTAAGTAAAATAAGCCAGTCACAAAAAGAAAAATATTAAGTATGCTTCCACTTATAGGAGGCACATCTAGACTAGTCACATTCACAGAAACAGAAAGTAGAATAGTGGTTGCAAGGGCTGGGAAGGAAGGGGAATTGGGGAGTATAGTTTAATGTGGTAGAATCTCAGTTATGCATATTAAAAAGTTTCTAGAAATGGGATGCATAACAATGTGAATATACTGGACACTAGTAAACTATACAATTAAAACAGTTAAGGTAGTATATTTTATCATAATTACAACTTTCTTTTCTTTCTTTCTTTTATGAGCAAATACATTGACCCAGCAATTCCACTATTAGGAATTTGACCTTTTAATATAATTACCCCAGCATAAAATGATGCATGTCGCGGGTTCAAGACCCACCTGGGCAGCGAGACCTCATCTCTACAATAAATAAAAAATCAGCCGGGTGTGGTAGCGCATGCCTGTAATTCTGGCTACTAGGAAGGCTGAGGCTGAAGGATTGCCGGAGCCCAGCAAGCGAGGCTGCGGTGGCCGGGAGCGGCCACTGCACTCCAGTCTGGGCGACCGAGTGAGACTCCAACTCAAAAAAACAAAAGAAAAAAAAAAGATGCATGTATAAAGTTACTCAGTCATTACTCACTCTATCATTATCAATGATGTATTCATAAAGTTACTCAGTTATGATTATAAGACATTAGAAATGACCTAAATGTCTTATAATAAGGAACTAGTTAAAGTATGCTCCATTCATGTTTTGAAATACTATACAAACATAAAAAATATATAAAAATTGCATATGTACTGAACAAAACAAGGGTGTATATTACACTATCACTTGCTTGTTTGTGTGTAGACTTTCAGCAAGGATCTATAAAACACTGTTAATAATGGTTGCCTGTGAGGAAGGAGACACTGGATTGTAGATTGGGGTGGGTGGGAGGTTGACTTACTTTTCATTGTTTACTATTCTGCACCTTTTGAATGTTGTTCTATGTACATATTTTATATATTGCAAAAAAGTATATATTTATAAAAGAAACCAGCCCCATGGATGAATAAACTTTATTACCTGACTCCTCGATACTCTGCTCTTTAACTTCCTAGTCTGGCTTGCATCTCATTTCTTGACCATTGAGAACCTGATCTTGCTTGCCTATCAAAAACTTTAGTGATTACCTAAGCTAACTTTTCTGGTGTTTATTCCTGCTAACTCATTTAACTGATGTTACCTGTAAATCCATTTACCAGATGGCCAAATTCCCAATCTTACTCCCTTCTGTTTTTTCCCCAAGGAAACTACCCAACAGACAAATAAATTTAAATTGAAAAAGGTATTCTTCGTTTTAATCCCTAAGCTTCCATCTTTAGTCCCCAATGTGTTAAAAATGGTTTAGATTATTAAAGGTGCTATATTTTACAAGATGTACATTCTCTACTGAGTGCCACAAACGTTCAAAAGCTAACTTTCTTTCTCCCTCATGAACTTTCTTTCTCAAAGGCGAAAACAATACTATTAAGTATTTCTTCTAATCCTTATTTTAAAAACAATAACATCTGTGCACAGTGGCTATTAAAAAAAAGTATCAAAGTTTACATGATTCTTTTTAAATGTAATCAAGTTGTGACAACAGTAGCTAAAGAATCAATGGAAAACATGTAATTGAAAATAAACACACTTGCACACACACACACTTGCAAACTAGGACCTCGTTATGTCATGAAAGGAATAGAGAATATCAAGCCAAGAAAGAAAGAAAATAAAACACACAGATGAAGGGAAAGATGGGTCGCTGAAGGTATGGGCACTACTGTGTTTTCCTCTGATTCCTAGCCCCGGGTCTGGCAAACTGTAGATACTCAGTAAAGAGTTTTAGAATGGGCAAAGGAAGATAACCTCACAGATGATCTATGAGGAGGTAAAGGACTAGTTTTCCTTCATTTTACATCTCTTCTCCCTTACCAATTCTTCTCTGTCCCCGAATTTCAATACTTTTCCGACTCCTACTTACCACTGATCACAGCCTCTTCAGATAGCAGAGTTTTTCTGACAGTACCCCAGATTCCAGACCAGAACCAGTCTTCATGTTATTATTTTAATGGTACCAAGAGGATGAATACATGATCTTCTTTCCTCTTACCCTGACCTTTTTCTGCAGTATACAACTTTACTGATTGAATTTAGGGGTATGATCTACTTTGCAAAATAAAATATGGCCCATATTTTTGTAATTCTAATATTAATCTTTAAACAGATATGAGCCATGTCAATATCTCTAGCGTTTAAGTGCATTCCAAGCATCCCAAAATCTTCTTTCATACTGGAAAGATTTAAAAATTTCCACTTCTCTGCCAGAGTAAACACAACAACAACAGCAACGAAACTTTATGGGAACAATGGAATCTATCTGTATTGTTTAATAAACTATCAGTCTGTTTAAAGTTTCTTGACAGCCAAACAAAATCTTGAAAAATTATTCTTTCAAGGCTGCCTGGATGTCTGAAGGAAAAGTGAAAACATGCCAACAACAGCAAGATTTGTAGAAAGGTTTAAAAAAGAAATTTAGTTTTTTTAAAGTACAGTCACTAAGTACAGCTGTTAGTGAGATGTAGTAACTAAGGATAGGAAAACAGATGAGATATATTTAAAAAACAGAGCATTACATATTTACCTTTATTTTCTGTCTTAATACATAGTTTATTTTAAAAGTCAGGTTGTAAAATCTTAAAATAGTAGTGTTTAAATGTATGAATTCCAAGGGAACAATGTCAAGTGAAATGTATGCTAAAGTGGGAAATAGAAGATTAGGTTTTCAGGTTCTACCCAGACGTAGAACATAGGGCAAGTCTCAATCTTCCAAATCCTTTAGGATGGAAATGTTATCTCAAAATTCTTATTACTTATAGAGTCATTATGAAAACTAAATCATATACTTGAAACTACTTTGACTATAGCTCCTTGAGAGTGGAGCTCTTATCTTTTCATCTTTGTAACCAGTTACTTGATTAATTATAAAAGAAATAAAAATGTTTTAATTACTTGAAAAATGTTTTAAATTTTACTAAAAATTATTTCTGCCCGGGGGGGTGGCACACCTAATCAACAAGGGTATCTGCATAATGAACATTTGCATACTTAACCCTGAATTGTACCCCACATCTTTAAAATATAAAAAAAAATTATTTCAAGAAAATCATGAATAAGTTCTTTGAAAATCCAACCTACAATGTAAATGAAACTTTGGTGGCATCAAAAAAACCCCAATATTTTCAGTAATTAAACTTTTCAATTAATAAATCCAAAAATAGCCGGACTCGGTGGCTCAGCCTGTAATCCGGCGCCTTGGGAGGCTGAGGTGAGTGGATTGCCTGAGCCTGTGGGTTCGAGACCCACCTGGGCAACTTGGCGAGACCTCATCTCCACAATAAAAAAAAAATTAGCCGGGTGTGGTAGCAGTTCCAGATACTTGGAAGGCTGGGGCGGAAGGATCGCCGGAGCCCAGCAAGTAGAGGCTGTGGTGGCCGGGAGCGGCCACTGCACTCCAGTCTTGGTGACAGAGCGAGACTCCAACTCAAAAAAAAAAAAAAAGAAATCCAAAATTGATTTATCTTGTACCAGCCTTAAGTGAGCCAAATATATAGAAAATAAGAAAGTATTTTTTGAATATGTGAATATCCCAGTAAAAGAGATAATTTTAAAATATGGAATTAGGTTAAATATGGCAGCATCTTTTTATAAATACACAGTGGTAGACTGTACTGGTCAATACACAAAAGTAGCAAGTTGCAATGTTTCAGAAAGCATTGTGAATACCACAAAGAACCTACAATGTCTATATCTCTAACCAGGGACTTCCTTGGTAAGCTCAGATCCACATACTGGACATTCCCCTCAGACCTGCTGCTTATTCTGAATTATCTGTTACTTATGATGCCATAAGTTAGCTAGTTTCCTAAATCAAAATTCCAAGCACCAATTTAGACTTTTTCTTTCAACTTCCCATCCACTCAGACACTAAGTCCAGAGTTTTCTACTTCCTTAATATTGCTCCTAAATATATTTGCTCATTTTTCCTTATTGCCACTACCTTAGTTCAGTCTCTCTTCACATCTTAATCGCTAAAATGGTATTCTAATTGGTGAGAATGGAGAAGAGATGAACTCAGGAAATATTTGCAAGAGAAAACCAACCGACAGAATACAGGGAGAAAGTTAGGTTTGGGAGAAGAAGAATGAATTTAGTTCTGAGCATGTTTAGTTTGAGGTAACTTGGGATCATCCAGATGAAGATATTCCAAGTGTGGGCAAGAAAAACGGATTCATAGTGAACCCTGTGGATATGGAGGAAATATTCCCTTTTATGTGTTACTGCTTCAAAACCCTTTCTAGACCATCTTAACCCATAATGATTGATCCTTCATTTAAATTCTAATAACATTGCTTGTACCCACCAGTTCTACAACCATATGCCTCAATCTAACATCTCACCTAAAGGAACTAGAAAGACAGGAAATCTAGAAACATAACTAGCAGAAGAAACAACAGCAACAACAACAAAATCAGAGCAGAAAAAAATGCAATTGAGACCAGGGGAAAAAAAATCCCCAAAACATACAAAACACAAATGAATTGAAAAATCTGGTTTTCTGAAAGGATAAACATAATTGACAGATCCCTGGCCCAACTAACCAGAGAGAGAGAGAGAGAGAGAGAGAGAGAATCCAAATATACACTTAGAAATGAAAAAAGGTGACATTACAACCTACCCAGAAGAAATAAAAACGATTACCAAAGAATATTATAAACATCTGTCTGCATACTAATTAGAAAATCTAGAGGAAATGGACAAATTCCTGGACACATAACCTCTCAAGATTGAAACTTGAAACCCGGAACAGACCAATAACAAACCACAAAACTGAATCAGTAGTAATAAAAAGTGTAGTCACCAAAAAAAAGTTTTGGACCTGATGACCTCACCAGACTTACAAGCAGGAGCTAGTACCAGAACTACTAAAATTGAGAAGGAAAGCCTTCTTTCTAACTCAGTCTACAAAGCCAACATCATCCCGTCACATAAAGTAGCAAAGAAGGACAAAAAAGGAAAACTATAGGCCAATTTCTATGATGAACATAGAAGCAAAAATCTTAAACAAAATCTTAGTAAACAGCATCAACAAAATTATCCATCAAGATCAGGTGGAATTTATTGCCAGGATGCAAGACTAGTTCAACATATGCAAATCAATAAATGTAATTCCAACATAAATAGAAGTAAAAATAAAGACCACATGATTATCTCAATAGGTGCAGAAAAAGCATTTGACAAAATCCAACATCCCTTCATGATAACAACCATCAACCATCATGGCATCAAAGGAACATTCCTCAAAATAATAGCCATCTATGATAAACCCACAACCAGCATCATTTTTAATAGACAGAAATTGGAAGCAGTCCTGGAGAACTGGAACAAGACAAGGATGCATGCTCTCATTACTTCTATTCAGCATAGTACTGGAAGCCACAGCCCGAAAAATCAGGCAAAGGAAGGAAACAAAACATATCCAAATAGGAAAAGAGAACGTTAAATCAGCTCTTTTCAGAGATGATATGATTCCATATCTCAAAAACCCTGAAGATTACACCAAAAGACTCTTAGCACTCAAGTTACTTCAGTAAAGTCTCGGGTTACAAAATCAATACTCAACCATCAGTTGCATTTCTATACACCAACAACATTCAAGCTGAGAACCAAATCAAGAACACAATACCATTGACAATAGCTACATACACAAAAATACCTCAAAATACATCTAACCAAAAAGGTAAAAGACCTCTACAACAGGAACTACAAAACACTGCTGAAAGAAATCAAAGATGGCACAAACAAATGAAGAAACTTCTATATTCATGGACTGGAAAAGTCAAAATTGTTAAAATGTTCATACTGCCTAAAGCAATCTGCAGATTCAACACAGTCCCTATCAAATTGCCAGCATCATTTTTTACAGATCTAGGGAAAAAAATACTTAAATTCATATGCAGCAAAAAAGAACCCAAATAGTCAAAGTGGTCCTAAGTGAAAAGAACAAAGTTGGAGGCATCCAACTGCCAGACTTGAAATTTTACTATGGGGCTACTGTACCAAAACAGTATGGTACTGGTATGAAAGTAGACACATAGATCAATGGAACAGAATTGAGAATCCAGAAATAAAATTGCTGTCTTACAACTATCTCATCTTTGACAAAGCTGACAAAAACAAACACTGTAGAAAGAACACCCTATTTAATAAGTGATTCTGAGAAAACTGGCTAACCATATGCAGAAGAATAAAGCTGGACTCTTTCCTCTCACCATAGACAAAAAATTAACTCAAGATAGAGCAATGACTTAAATGCAGAACCTCAAACTTTAAAAATTCTAGAAGAAAGCCTACATATCAGCCTGGGCAATGAATTTATGATCAAGATCTCAAAAGCAAAAGCAAAAATGAAAACTGACAAATGGGACCTAATCAAACAAAAGAGCTTCTGTACAGCCAAAGAAACCATCAACGAAGTTAACAGATAACCTACAGAATGGGATAAAATAATTTGCAACCTATGCATCTGACAAAGGATTAATATTCAGAACCTGCAAACAACTCAGATGAATAAACAAAACAAAACAAACAAACAAATAACCCCACTAAAAGTGGGCAAAGGATCTGAACAGACACATCTCAAATATACAAGCATTCAACAAACATATGAAAAAATGTGCAGTATCACTAATTATCAGAGAAATGTAAATCAAAACCACAATGAGATATCATCTCATACCAGTCAGAATGACTTTTATTAAAAACCAAAAAAAAACAAAAAACATGTTGGCAAGAGTATAAATAAAAGGGAACATATATAGTGAAGGTGGGAAGGTAAGCTAGTTTAGCTAGCTCATCCTCTGTGGAAAGCAGTTTCACGATTTCTCACAAAACTAAAAGTAGATTTACCATTCAACCCAGCAATCCCACAATTAGGTATATACTCAGAGAAGAACAACTCACTCTTCCAAAAGACACCTGCATGTGCATGTTTATCACAACACTAACCATAACAGCAAAAACACGTAACCAATCTGAGAGTCCATCAGCGGTGGACTGGATGAAGAAAATGTGGTACATATATACCATGTAATACCATGTAGCCATAAAAAGAACAAACTCATGTCCTTTGCAGCAACATGGATGAACCTAAGACCATTAGTCTAAGTGAATTATTACAGAAACAGAAAACTGAATGCCACAAGTTCCCCTAATAAATAGTAGGTAAACACTGAATATGCACGGGTGCAAGGATGGAAAAAACAGGCACTGGGGCACTCCCAAAGGGAGGAGAGAGAAAGGAAGGAGAGGGTTGAAAGACTACACAATGGGTATCATATCCACCACTTGGGTGACAAGCTCAATAGAAGCCCAAAACTTACCATCACACAATATACCTAATGCAACACACTGCACATGTTCCTCTTGAATCTAAAATAAATAAATAATGCTTTATATTCACAAAAATAACATTTCAAGCTTCTTATACCCAAATAATGCTTCTAAAGAATCAAAATCTCTTGTATGCTTTAGATCTATAAACCCCTGTGATATCAAGCAAAATTCAGCACATGGGAGGTGCTCAAAACAAAGGAGAAGTTAAAGGGAGTAAATGTTATTTCAATTGTTTTAATAATAAACATCTCCTTGCACGGTGCCTGGCACATAGTGGATGCTGTATAAGTATTTGTAAAATAGATTAAGGCTTAAAGAAACCATCAAAAGAGCAGGGAGACAGCCCACAGACTGGGAAAAAATATTTGCCAACTGTATGTCTGACAAAGGCCTAACATCTAGGATCAACAAGGAACTCAAATGTCCCTAAAAGAAAAAAACAAACAGACCCATTACAAAGTGAGTAAAAGATATGAATAGGCACTTTTGAAAAGAAGACATATGAACAGCCAAAAGATACATGAAAAAATGACTAGCCTCACTGTCATCAAAGAAATGCAAATTAAAACCACACTGAGATACCACCTAACTCCAGTCAGGTCGACCATCATAAATTTTAAAAAACAACAGATGCTGGAGGGGATGTGGGGAAAAGGGAACACTTCTACACTGTTGGTGGGAGTGTAAACTAATACAAGCTCTGTGGAAAATAGTTTGGTGATTCCTAAAAGATCTAAAAATCAACCTTCCATATGACCCTACAATATACTGGGAATATACCTGGAGGAACTCAAATCACTCTATGAAAAAGATACCTGCACACATATGTTTATTGCAGCATTGTTCACAATAGCAAAAACATGGAACCAACTGTGCTGCCCATCGAAAAAGGACTGGATAAAAAAAATGTGGTACATATACACAATGGAATATTACACAGCCATAAAGAAGGACAAAATTATGAACTTCACAGCAACTTGGATGGACTTAGTGTCTATAATTTTGAGTGATCTATCACAGAAAAAAAGTACTGAGTATTACATGTTCTCATTCATAAGCGGACCTTGAACAATTAGCATAATACCACTAGAAAAGGATTGGCAGTAGAGGGGAACTGCTGTGGGGGGGGCGGTGGTGGTGGTTTTGGCAGTAGTGGGGATCTGCCGGCAAGGGAGGGGGACACCTCATCAACAAGGGTACCTGCATTAGGAGCATTTGTATAGCTAACCCTGAATTTTCTTTAAAATAAAAAATTTATAAATAAATAAACAAAGGTTTAATGTCCACCATTGTTCTTCACATCATATATCAACAAACAATCCATTTTTATCTACTCACTCTGATTATCTATATACATCCACACTCTACTTTTAGTTTTATACTCTATCCTGATTCACACTTTTGCTCCCTCAGTGTTTTCCTACAATTTTTGCTCTCCCTTTTGTGCCTCCCAGGTTTCCTTTTCTCTGCCCCTTGGCTATGTCAGGTCAAAGCCTTAACAACGACTGGCACAGGAATTATTTTCAGGAAATAAAGAGAAGGGAGGAGCTGACTGGCTCTTGGTAAAAAGCAATGATCCAAAAATCTTAGACAAGATAATTTAATGTTTTGATTTTGGGTCTTGGCTTTAAGACAAAAATGATTTCTGGCTTCCAAGTCTTGGAAAAGTTCAACAGCTGACACACTGACCCTTGACAACTGAGGTCACAGTCACACATCAGTGCTACTTTACATAAGCACATCCAGATAGGAGTAGAAATCTAAAGGGAATATTCTGAAAACTGTAATTGATATTAACCGCAGATGTGTGACAGCATCTAACATTATACCCATTGGAGTGTATGATGGTACAACCTCTTTAGAAAACCAACTGAAGGTCTCTATTAAAGCAAATATGAACCTAGACCACAGTACAGTAACCTCACTCCTAATTATATACTCAAGAAAAATGAATTCATAAGTACGTCATGTATAATAATAATCATAGAAATTGATTCATAATAATCAAAATAGAAAATAACTAATTTTTTCAAATAGAATAGAATGGACCAGCAAATTATAATATATTTATACAGTAGGATACTAAAAACAATAAATATAAACTACTACCACACATAATGCTATTAATGGATCTCACCACTATAATGATGAGCAAAAGAAGTCAAATAAAGAAAAACGTAATGCATGGTTCCATTTATATGATGTTCAAGAAGAGGTAAATTAATAAATGGTGATAAGCCAGAGTAGTGGCTATATTGGGTGGGAGCAATGACTGGGAAGGGTCTCAAGGGAGACCTCTGGGTTATCGGAAATATATCCTGATCTGACTGGGAATATGGTGGAAGGAAAGATATGTTCAAGAGATACATACTTAAAGCAGATATTTAACTCTCAAAGTGACAAAGAGAACATTCGAGTATTAGAATTGGGAGAAGAATGGTAAATTCAGTTCTGAATATGTTGATTGTAGGCATATGTAAAAATTCACTGAGTTGTATATTTAATATTTGTGAGCTTTACTGTATATATGTTATACTGTAGCAAAAAAGTCAAAAATAAAATGGGGCAGGATCAAATATTCACTGGGACAGGAAAAGTCTGTGGAGTGCCAGACCTGACTTAGGCAGCGACAGCAGAGTTGGGGAACAGGTGTCCAGCATTAACCCACACAGTCCATTGATGGGAGTTGTGTGGCTTGGTTCCCAAGCATCACTCTGAGCATAAATCCCAAAGAGTGAATTAACACAGTGCAGTTCCTGCCCTGTTAGGTTTTATTGCTTAATGTGATCATGTTAGTGGGGAACTCTAATTTTTCTATGCAGAATATTTAGTGAGAACATAGTCAAATATTTGCTAATAACTAAGCACCAAGTGACAGGTACAAATGTAGGAAGAGCTGAGAGGCTGGAGAAACTTCTGTAAATTGGTTACTCAGGCAGTTCCCTGAAGGACATGAGAACTGAACCAGGTTCTGAAAGATTAGGCACAGATGCGGGGGTTGCCTCAGTGAGGTCTTTGCAAGTATTCTATGTGTTTTTAATTTGCACGGCACAGCTTTTAAGAGGCAACGTGACTAGGCGGATTTGTAGATAGCCATAATCTTACATCATGTATTTTGATTTAATGCCAGTTTCCTTAGACATCTGGATTTATTTCCTCTAAATATGATAAGAGTCCCTGCTGAGAGGAACAATATAAACAGAACATCATAAGCGTGTAAGTGAATGACTAGATTTGTAAAGTAGTTTGAGTCCAAATTGCAGAGGCCCATTTATATCACATTCTTCAGGCAATATTAGACAATAGCATATGAAACCCATGCACTGCAACTCACTAGTGCTGGGCCAATTTGCAACAGCATTAATAAGAATAAATGCTGTAAGCAGCTTTTGGTTCTTTCAATGTGATGCCAAGCATCGGAACCTTTGGAAGTGGATTTTTGACTGCTTTCATTCAGTTGCCATCTGAACTCTTGCTACTCTGCAGATATAGCTTCTGTTTAGACAACTGAAGGAGGACAACTTTATATAAAGTAGATTAAAAACTTGTAAGACCCATACGTTTTAGAGGAAACTAAAAGAATTAGAAAATAAAGCTACAGATGTCAGTTAGGAACAACATCTTAGTGGTGTTTGTTATGGAAATAAAGTTGTCTGAAGCCAATAATTTGTTTTGCAATATTTCACTGATTTGAGGAACAGTTTTATGCAGTAAAATTTCTGATGTTGATACTACTCAAAAGGGTAGGTAATATAGTTCTTTGACACTACTGTTGAAAGTTCTTATATATCTACTTTAGCAGAGGCTTGTCGTATCCAATGATTAATAACAATAATTTGTGCATCCATGTGTATTAAAAGATTCCTAAAGTATTTAACAAATTGTTTTAGATTGAAGATCAATATGCATGAGAACGTTGTCCTGAGTTTTTAAATTTTACAGAACAAACCCTTTGTGCTTCTTTTTAATTTATTTTTTATTTTTTTTTGAGTTGGAGTCTCACTCTGTCGCCCAGACTGGAGTGCAGTGGCTGCTCCCGGCCACTGCAGCCTCGATCTGCTGGGCTCTGGTGATCCTTCCGCCTCAGCCTTCCAAGTAACTGGAATTACAGGTGCACGCTACCACACCTGGCTAATTTTTGATTTATTGTAGAGATGAGGTCTCGCCAAGTTGTCCAGGCGGGTCTTGAACCCGCGGGTTCAGGCAATCCACTCACCTCAGCCTCCCAAAGGCACGGGATTACAGGCTGAGCCACCGAGCCCAGCCTGTACTTCTTTATCTTTGGCTTAAAAAACCTCAAATATAATTTTTACTATTAGCATAACTTTTGCTAGAAATAAATAGACTCAAGTTGTTGTGAGTTTTACTGTTACGGTGTCTTTATAAGTTGGCCTTGAGGACTCTCAAGGTGAGTGGCCATAAGCCAAGGAAGCCATTCTCTAAGACAGCCCTGAAGGGCAGGGAGTTAGGTTCCTGTGTGTCGGTCAGGTGAGACACAACGAGGAGGTGAAACCAACCTGCATGAAACAGAAGAAATTTATTGCTAACACATCAAGAGGCTAGGGGTACTGAACAGGAGTAGAGAAGTCTGAGGTGGCAGGGAACTCAACTGGTGTGTGGAGTGCAAAAGAGAGGACCTGTGGGATTACACCTTTATTAAGGTCCATGGTCACTGTTTCTTCAGCTTTCCTGCAGGAGTTGTGGATTGATGGATTTAAAGAAAACATACCAGAAGAGGGAAACCTATTTATATGACTCTGGTATTGACCATTAAGTTTAATCATAGTGAGCAGCTGTGGGTGTGTTGGGATTGGTGTCAGTGGGATGAGAAACAAGCAGGTATCACAAAAAACCACATGCAGAGGGAATGTATGAACTAGGCCAAAGGTAATAGGATACAACTGGATTTCAAACAACTCGTATCAGACCTAAGAATGAATGACATTACATCGTAAGTGTATGTTGGTAAAATTTCTTCAGCAGCAATTATATCACACACATTTATGACACAAGTTTAGCCTTATTTTTGGTTTGATTATTAAGACCAGTGGTGTAGAACAGGGGTCCCCAACCCCAGGCCATGGACTGGTACTACTGGTCTGGGCCTGTTAGGAACCAGGCTACAAAGCAGTAGCTAAGCAGCCAGCAAGTGAGTGAAGCTTCATCTGAATTTACAGCTGCTCCCTTTACTTGCATTGCTGTCTAAGCTCTGCCTCCTGTCAGGTTGTACTGAAAAGCCTGCTTCCATTTCTAGCATCCTATCTTTGTGAAGCAGGGTTTTCTGCTTCTCATGTGACAGCAATCAGCACGAGATTACAGAGCAGACTGGACATAATCAACACATTTCGGGTCGTCACTGTCTCCCAAGACCCTCAGATGGGACTGTGTAGTTGAAGGAAAACAAGCTCAGGCCCCCCCCCCGATTCTGCATTATGGTGAATTGTATAATTATTTCATTATATATTACAATGTAATAATAATAGAAATAAAATGCACAGTACATGTAATGTGCTCGAATCATCTTGAAACCATCCCCGCCCCTAGTCTGTGGAAAAGTTGTCTTCCACGAAACAGGTACCTGATGCCAAAAAGACCGAAGTAGAAACCCTATTGCAAAGTTGGACATATGATGTATTTTAGCAAAAATGTGAACCCTGATCACTTAAAAATATTAAGATTAGAGGTGTGAAATCATGGTTTTAAATACATAAAATAAATACAGAAATGGAAATAAATTTTTGTGGATACAAATATTCATGCATCTTTCCGACCTCTTTCCACTGAGAAGGCCTAGAAGCAATGACATACTAGGAATAATGGCCATACTCAGCATTAAGATCTTAGTTTTCAAATATCATTCTCTACTAAAAGGAACAAAGGATCTATCCTCCAGGAAATGACTGATTCCAGGGCTGGAGCAAAGAAAATATAAGATAAGCCTGGAATACATTCTTGTGCCAGAAAGTAAGAAAGCACAAAGAATCATGGGAGCATGTCAAAACGACAAGTGAGCCTACTTGAAGAGTGTATACTAGCCAAATGTGGGGTGGTTAAGACAACAAAATGAATGACAGTAATGGATTACAACCTGTTGAAAAAATAATAAGCCATAAGTCCACACTGATAAACAGACAAATAAATAGGAAAGAAGAAAAAGTTCTTTACAGTAGGAAGCCATCTAATAAATGTAGAAGGAATGATGAAATTATCAAAACAATAATTGATTTGGGCAAGAATCATCAACAGATCCCAAATTAGTAGGTCAAAATGCTAGGAGGAATAAAATAATTACATGGTCTATCTCCTCTTAAGGTGGTTATTAATTTTAAACAGAAATATAATAATAAGTAAAAGAGAAACCTGGAAGTCACCATCATAACCAAGTGACCAAGATTAAAAATACTAGTAATGGGACAAGTTGACATTATGTGCTACTAATATGAGATACTTGATAAGAACATACCATTGCGTCTGCAATATTTCCACTAAAAATGTACTATTTGAATCTAATAATGAGAAAATCAGAAAAATCCAAATCGAAAAAAATTCTACAAAATAATTGACATCTACTCTTTAAGTGTCAATGTCATGAAAACTAAAGAAATACCAAGGAATCATTCCAGATTAAAGGAGTCTAAAGAGATGACTATGGAATGCAATATATAATCTGGAATTTTATTTTGCTATAAAGAATATTATTGAGACAACTGGAAAGATCTGAATAAAGCCTGGAGATTAGATAATAGTATTATATCTAAGTTAATTTCCTGATATAATTGTAGTATGATTATATGAGAGAATACATTGGTGTATTTAGGTATTAGGGGCATCAGAGAGAGAGAGAGAGAGAGAGAGAGAGAGAGACAGAGAGAGAGAGAGAGAGAGCGACAGAGAGAAGAAAGAAAAAACAAATGTGGTAAGATGGTAACATCTGAGAAATCTGGGTGAAAGATTCATGCGAATTCTTTGTACTGTTCTTACAACTTTCCTGTATAACTGGAATTAAGTCGAAAAAAAAGAAAAAGTCAAATTATAGGAAAAGTAAACAGTTGAGCAATGTGGATCCTATACATGCATATATAACACTATCGCTTTAAAAATTACCTTTTTATTGCATTATATTCCAATTTGGTTTTGCTTCTTGGTTCTGAATAAACTGATTTTGCTTTAAGACTTTTTAAAGGTTGCTTTTACTATGACTATCAATTTCTTAAAATATTTTAGTCAGTTATATTACAACAAGTCAATTATCTGGAATTCAAATATCCTTAAGTATTTTCTAAAGTATAGCTCTCAGGCATGACAAGGTAACAGTTGCATATGTAGTTAACCATTATTTTATAAAGACAGCTCTCCTCATAAGTGGTTATTTCCTAATTGTTAATCCTGTTTTTTACAAATCAGACAATGAGAATATTAATTTATTATATTCTTCTTTTTGCTTCTTTGCTGGTAAAAAAATACCAGATTTCAGTGCTCCAGTGCAGTAACTATAGTTAATTAGATAAATGTATATTCTTTCTATCACTATATGATGAGATCTTTTATCTTCATTTTATGGAAGTAACTATAGAATATACAATAATAAAATAAATCCCCTTTTTAAATTTCATGTACCAACCCATGAAATGTATGTACCTGACTGCAAATATATGCAAATATTTATTATGCTACAAAAGTATCAGAACCCTCACCACTACATTAATTCAAAATCACATTATAGCCAGGTGTAGTGCCTTAGCCTGTCCCAGCACTTTGGGAGGCAGAGATGAGAGGACTGTCTGAGCTCAGGAGTTTGAGACCAGCCTGGGTAACTTGGTGAGACCTCATTTGTACAAAAAAAAAAAAAAAAAAAAAATTAGCCAGGCATGGTGGCACAAGCCTGTAGTTCCAGCAACTTGGAAGAACATAACATTATGTCTGTGATACTTCCACTAAAAATGTACTACTTGAATCTAATAACGAGAAAATCAGACAATAGCCTGAGTCTAGTAGGTCAAGGCTGCGATAGCCTTAAGCATGCCACTGCACTCCAGCCCAACCTGGGTGACAGAGTAAGACTTGAAGTCTCCCACCTCCAAAAGAAATACATTGTAAGTTCTTGGGAATAAAAGAAAAGGCAGGGGCTATTTTGTATTTAAGTACTTCAAACTATACATATTGCCTACAGAATATAGGTAGTAAAGAATTCTAATAATAATAATACTGACTTCATCTGAATTTTAAAGTAGAAGACCTATCAGGTTTTACTATAGTAATATATAAAGACAAATATACCTCATGCAGAAAAAGGAAAGCTGGAGTTTCAGATAATACAACAAACCGCTCATCACGAATGCTAATTGTGGGTGCTACGACATAAATAGACTCTTGATCATTTTCATCTTTCTCCTCTTCCTCTTCTTTTTCTGTGTCTGTGGTACTGTCTTCCATTTTTCACAATTCTAAAATAAAATTAGTCCATATTCAGGAGTGTCTTCTCTTATAAAGCAAAATTAATGGAACATAATAAAAATAAACAAAACAACTAAAATGAGCTATTATTCAATGAAACTGTACGTCAGGAAAGCTGGCTGTACTCTCATTTTAAAAGGCTGCTTTGTTGTAAAGATTGCTTTCCCTATTGCTACATTCAAATAAATAATTCTTATTTTTAAAAGTAGGCTACTGTTGTATTAATTGGAAAATAAAATATGTAAAAATTACAATAAGAATGCAAGCCAGTAGCAGCCTAGACATTTATGAAACAAGTAGGCAGCCATCCCAGTAGATTAAGCATTCCTTGCTTTCCGATACCTCTGTAATCTACAACTTGTACATATTTCTATAGCAGCCTTTAAAATACTGTATTGCAATTTACTATTTTTCATATTGCCTACCTTATTAGCCTCCTTAGAATAAGAATTCTATCTTATTTACCCATATACCTTCAACATCTAGCAAACAACACACTTAGTGGAATGTATGCCCAAAATAATTGCCAACGGTACAAAAATGTACCATGTCTGAGGAATATTATAATAGCAAATAATTTGCTTGAGTTTTCAAAAGTAAAATTCTTAATGAAGTAACAGTAATTCATTCACTCCTTATCGGAAAGTTAGTTTGCCCAAAACCAAAGTCCCACAGGAGCAAAACCAAGGTTCTGTAATTGCTGTGGGCAACTGCTAACACCACCTTTGAAAATTTTTCTTCCCCAAATCATATCAGCAGGGCCACGTGCATGATTTGTAGAGCCCAGTGCAAAAAATAAAGTGTGGGATTCCTGATTCAAAAAATAAGAAAAATGTGCTATTAAAGTTACTAAAAACAAAGGTTTCCCTTTAAAAATATTTTATTACTTAAAAAATATCATAGAGGTAATAATAATATTCGAAGAGCAACATAAACTTAAAAATTCCAGGAACACATTTCTGATGTCATAATTTTATATAATAAAATAAATAACTCATCCCTGTAATCTCAGCAATTTGAGAAGTCAAAGTAAGAGGATCACTTGAGGCTGGGAGTTTGAGACCAGCCTGGGCAACACAGTGAGACCCTATTTCTTCAAAAATAAAAATTAAACAAATAATAATAATATGATAGCTTGATTGATCATTATATTTTTTTGGCTCATTTTTCTGCAAATTCATTTCCTAGGTCATCAAAATGTATAGTAATTCCAACAACATGAATTCTCTCTTTTTTTAAAAACTGTTTTTATTTATTTTTTTAGTTGGAGTCTCACTCTGTCACCCAGGCTGTAGTGCAGTGGCACACACGCTCACAGCCACCCCAGCATTGACTGCTGGGCTCTGGAGATCCTTCCACCTCAACCTTTCAAGTAGCCAGAGCTACAAGCATGCACTACCATGCCCGACTAATTTTTTTTTTTTATTGTAGAGACAAGGTCTCACCATGTTGACCAGGCTGGTCTCAAACCCGTGGGCTCAGGCAATCCTCTCGCCTTGGCCTCTCAAAATGCTGGGATTATAGCCTTGAGCCAACATTAATTTTTCATTGATATAACTGAAAGTGATGTCAGTCATTTTTGGGAAATGCAAAACTATAAATAATTTTTGGCAAGTTTTAATTTTGAAAAGAATCTGCTTGGCAATGCATCTGTTACTGGAGTTGATAAGAATATTTAGAGGTTGTAACAACATATGGATAAATTTCTGATAATTTTTTTTTTTTTTTTTTTGAGTCGGAGTCTCACTCTGTTGCCCAGACTGGAGTGCAGTGGCCGCTCCCGGCCACCACAGCCTCGACCTGCTGGGCTCCGGCGATCCTTCCGCCTCAGCCTTCCAAGTAGCCGGAATTACAGGCATGCGCTACCACGCCCGGCTGATTTTTTGATTTATTGTAGAGATGAGGTCTCGCTGCCCAGGTGGGTCTCGAACCCGCAGGCTCAGGCAATCCACTCACCTCAGCCTCCCAAAGGCGCAGGATTACAGGCTGAGCCACCGAGCCCGGCTAAATTTCTGATAATTTAAAAATGTAACCTCTAGAGCTGATCATTTTCATAAAACAATTTTTCTAAGAAGATTTGACTCTTCATACAAATAAATTTTGTGTGTGAACTTAATTTTTAATGTAAATTTATTCAACATTCATTTTAATGTTTCCTTTGACATTTACTGTAATTTGTGGAGGTTGAACAAAAATTCAAATGTGACTTTATGGTTTGTATATATACCAAAACTTGCTTATATATATGCATTTTATTGTATGTTCAATTACAAAGAAAAAATAAAACTAAAATTTTAGATTTATTAATGATACATTATTTTACATTACAAAGAAAAATACAAAGAAAAAATAAAACTAAAATTTTAGTTTTATTAATGATACATTAATTTTAATGATACATTAGTTTTATTAATGATACATTCAAAGCTTCATATGAAATGTTATTTTCTGTCAAATGCAGTGACCTTTAAATTTAATTTTGATTTCTAAGCCCATGAATATTTGATTTGCAATATAGCAATTTTCCAAACTTGAGATTTTAAACTCTTTGAAAAATTCTAATAACTTCCTGACATGTTTTATTGTAATGTCCATGTGTTTCCTTTTGATAATTTACTAAAAACGCATGAGTGTCAACAGTTCTTGTCCTTACAACATGGGGGAGGACCTCCCTCCCCCCAAAAAACCTGGAATTATCTTTTGGAGGGTGGACCCTCGTAGTACAGGTTTCCCATGCTACATAAGTATTCAAGGCTTCAAAGTACCAGCTGGTATTGTTGTGAGAGGCCGTGTTTGGCTTCAGTGAATTTTTTTTTGGAGATTCTTTCAATGCATTTTCCCATTTCATGATGGGAGATTTATGAACACACCTGACCACACTGAGCTAAGTGTTCATCAGTTTTTGACCAAAACCAGGATGAGTCCTATGCTCCACCCTCTCTATTTGCCCGAACCCTCCCCCCAGTGACTTTTTTTTGTTTTGTTTTCCTAATGAAGAAAGTCCTCGAAGGGAAACGTTTTGCCTACGTGGAAGAGGCAAAAAAAAAAAAAAAAAAGGACAGAAGTCACCAAAATTGACAAGTTAAAAAACTGTTTTGAGCAGTGGAAAAAGCATCTCAGTAGGTGTATTGCATATCAAATGGAGAGTACTTTGAAGGTACTGAAGTTTAAATGTGTAAGAATAAACACACAATTTTTTATAAATAAATCTCGAGGTGTTTTGGGGTCACCCCTTGTATGTACTAAGGGCCTCTGTATAGTCAAACTTACAGAAGGAGAGAGTAGTATGGTGGTTGCCAGTGGCTGGACACAGGGGTGGGGCAGAGGGACTAGGGAGGTGATAGGTATGAAGTTTCAGTTATGCAAGATGAATAAGTTCTGAAGATCTGCTATACAGCATAGTGCCTATAGCTAACAATACTGTATATTTAAAATTGCTAAGAGAGTAGTTCTTATGTTACATATTCTTTTAAAACAACAACAAAAATAATAATAAAGGGGGCAGGAGAAAACTTTTGGGACATGATAGATATATTTATGGCATTAATAGTGGTGATGGTTTCAGGTTGAATATTTACCCTGAAACTCACTGATATGAATACATTAAATATGTACAGTATTTTTCATGGCAATCATACCTCAGTAAAGTGATTTTTTTAGAAAGAAAAGATAAAGCCGGGCTCAGTGGCTCAGCCTGTAATCCCGCACTTTGGGAGGCCAAGGTGAGTGGATT
>NW_007232996.1:0-11006 GCF_000164805.1 Carlito syrichta | reverse complement strand
CCCACACCTTGGGAGGCTGAGGTGAGTGGATTGCCTGAGCCCGCGGGTTCGAGACCCGCCTGGGCGACTTGGTGAGACCCCATCTCTACAATAAATAAAAAATCAGCTGGGTGTGGTAGCGTGCGCCTGTAGTTCCAGCTACTTGGAAGGCTGAGGCGGAAGGCTCGCCGGAGCCCAGCAGGTCGAGGTTGAGGTGGCCGGGAGCGGCCACTGCACTCCAGTCTGGGCGGCGGAGTGAGACTCCAACTCCAAAAAAAAAAAAAAAAAAAGAAAGAAAAGAAAAGAAAAGATAAGAAGAGTGAGTAGGAGAAAAAGAAAACACAATAGAGGCAAATGCAAAAGTCTGTGTGAATTAAAACTGAAAACACTGATTAATATAATTAAACAGTAAGGAGTAAAGGACTTTAATAGATAACAAAGCTTAGTAAATAAAACAATAAATATCCAGATTCATATAGAATTTCCAAATCTACTGTATTAATATTACCATACTGCAGGCAATTTGATTGACAGCCATAAATAAAACAATGGAATAAAATAAAATTAGGCTATAGTGATACACACAAGAGAATGTTTATGAAACACCTTGAATTCCCAGTATAGGAAGAACTACATAGCTATCAAGTATAGTAATTCTAGAGACTTACAGCTCTGGAATGCCTAAATCAATTAAGCAAATATTTATTGAGTTCTTTTATAAACACTGAGAATCTACAAATGTGCAGGTGATTTATAACCTAAAAAGAAAATAAGGCAGGAAATAACTAACTCTTTGTCATACAAGATAATGTAAAATAGACCCGAATAAAAAGCAATGTTCTTAGGGAAGTTTTTAAAGGTATAAAAAGCAACTTGTAGCCTAGAACTTAGACTTGAATCTACAGGCACTGGGCATCATGACATTTTTTGCAGAGAGGAGTTATATGAGTTGTAAAGATATTGGGAACAACAAGAAGAACGGTTTGGAAAAGGTGTGAATTTGGAGGCAGGAAACAATTTAGAGGCTAGGAGCCAGCTACTGTGCTATGAGTAGTAGACAGTTACACTAGTAAGCCAAACCGGAAGTTTCCTGATCTCAGGGGAATCACAGACCGGTGGCATGAGAGAAAGTAATCAAAGAATTACAGCCATAGTTTTTTAAAGTTATAACTGAAATAGGTGCTATACAATCTTGGACTGTAGAAGTAGGGTGGTCCGCATTGCACATTTGCAGGGGGTACCATTGGCATAGCAAGTTCTTCAGGGAAGATGCCCCCACTGGAAGGTTAGATGATGAGAGCCTGAGTGAAGGCAGTGTCATGCCACGCTGCAGGAGTCTGAAGAGGAGAGAATACGGTCTTATAAGGCTTTCAATAAAGCAGAGGACATGAACTGAGCTTTGACATACAAGCTTTAGACAGAGAAGCAAAAAGCCAGTAAAGGAGAAAAGAAGCTAAAAATAAAGCTTTAATCCTATTACAGAAGAACATTTAACTCCTCTATTATTCACAGTTCATCTAGAAGTTAAAATATAAAGCCAAAATAGGAAGCTTCACTAAGAATAATTAAGCAATAAATATTGCAGAATATGCCTTGTTTTGTAATACACACTCCTACTTCCTCTTCTTTACAGCTAAACATAGGTGATCATCAGTTCATTTTGATTTTGACCACTGAAGGAAATTTTTTGTGTTAGTTACAAGGAGCATGTGCAAAAACAACATGCTCCAGAGAATGGGGCAGGATACGCAATGTGACTTTTTGACAGTGTCATGGCAACACTTCAAAAAATATATAGCAGAAAATCATGCTATCTTTCAATGTTACTCATCACTGAACAAGGATAGATTTTGTTCATTTTAGAAATAGCAGGATGCAATGTAAAGTAAAACATAATATATTTCTTTCCTAGTTCCACACAAAACCTGAGGGTTCTTTTTTATAACTCAGCTCTTCTAACTCCCCTGAAGACATGATTAGTATGCTCCTGCACCCAGCAGCCCTTCGCTCTAGAAAGTTAATTACATGACTGTTTCTATAGTAACTCAGTGCCAGACCCATTGGAGGAAGAAAGAACTCAGACACTTCCATTTTTTGGGTTTCAATTTCCTGATATATATGAAAAACAAAGAAATGTTAAAACGAGGTTACAAAAATTGTGGTATAAAATAAGTACCTTTCCCTTCTGTCAGTATATCTCTGTGACATGTATATGATGTGCATGTATAATCAATGAGGACACTGTTAATTGCCCGTAGTCATGGAGGCTCTGTTATAGGATAAGCACTGCTCCCCAGGATGGAAGTATGCTGAGAACTCTCAGCCTTCTCCGTTCTCATGTCATGAGCCTCTTGCCTTCCTTTGCCCATTCCAAGCACAGACCTAAGAAAAGTTCCTCACCCTCTCTTCAAAGCTTCTTAAATATTTATTCTCTTTCTTCTCAGAAACATACATAGCCAAAATGAGTTCTATATTACTCATTTCCGAATAGGTATAACAAGAAGGGTCATGATGGGGAAGCACCATACATGTGGCAGAACTGTCACAGAAACAGACATGATTTTGTCAACAACATACCCTTCTGGTCACCTTTGTCAGCATACGGGCTCTCCTGCCCAGTGTACCTAATAATAGCAACATTTATATAACCCTTTACAATTTAAACAAAGCTTCCCCTCATATTATTTCACTTTATCCTAACAACCATGTAGTATAAGAATGATCTCTATTTTGTAGATGAGGAAATTGAAGGTCAGAGAGCATAAATGATGTGCCCAAGATCACACAGCAATAAATGGCATTATTTACTCAGGCTGTCCCCTGGCTCCAAATGCCTTACGCTTTCCACCTGTACCATACAAGACTCTGTTTTTAAGTATAGTCCTTTCCTCTTGGCCTCCAGCAGCTGAAAGCAGGATTAAGAGTACAGGCAGGTTGACAGAATTTGACTTCTGTTGCTGCCAACAGTGTAAGGCTAGGATTCCTTGGGCAAAAGACAAGCCAATATGGTGTAAATCAATTAAGGACAAATAGACAAATTAATTCTTGCCAAGTAGTGATTATTAGGCAGTCCATGAGGCGGTAAGTCAGAGCAGAGCAAAACAATGGGCTATATAGAACTTGTTACTATAGTTACAAACCTAATGAAAGCCTTCACATATAGTGTAGCAAGAAACACTGGTCTTACATTTGCAATAATTTACAGTTATTCTGCAAGTCCAGACAGGTTTCAGAAATGCAAAGAGTACCTTTAGAGGTCCAATAGTTCCCTTAATAGTTTACAAATAATTTAGTAGTGAGCAGAGGTCCTGTAGGTAGTTTGAATGCCAAAGAGGTCTAAAGTTGACAACCTTCCAGAAGGTTTGCAAAGCAGAATTATTCCATATGTCTGAGTGCAGTCTAGAATCCTCACACTGCAGGCCACTCCTCTTGCTTGCTACAAACATGTGTTTTAAAAATGTCACTGTCCTTCTTGCTTGAATATTTTTAAATGATAGCAAAAACACACTTATAACATTTCAATAAGTCTATATATCTTTAAAAATTTTTTTTAATTTTAAAGATGTGGAGTAAAATTCAGGTTTAGGTATAAAAAAGTTCATTATGCAGGTATCCTTGTTGATAAGGTGTGCCCCTCCCCCAGCAGACTCCCACTACTGCCAATCCCTTTCTTATAGTGTTGACAGTTGTTCAAGGTCCACTTATGAGTGAGAACATGTGATACTCAGTTCTTTGTTTCTGTGATAAATCACTCAGTATTATAGCCTCTGAGTTCATCCAAGTTGTTGTGAAGTTCAAATTTTGTCCTTCTTTATTGCTGTGTAATATTCCATTGTGTATATGTACCACATTTTTTAAATCCAGTCCTCTTTTGATGGGCAGCACAGTTGGTTCCATGTTTTAGCTATTGTGAATAATGTTGCAATAAACATGTGCTTGCAGGTATAATTTTCATAGAGCGATTTGAGTTCCTCTGGGTATTTTGCCAGTAGGGGGATTGCAGGGTCATATGGGAGGTCGATTTTTAGATCTTTTAGGAATTGCTACACTGTTTTCCATAGAAGTTGTACTAGTTTACACTCCCACCAACAATGTAGAAGTGTTCCCTTTTCCCCTCATCCTTTCTAGCATCTGTTGTTTTTTGTTATTGATGATGGCCATCCTGACTGGGGTTAAGTGGTATTTTAGTGTGGTTTTCAGAACATTTTTTATGACCATTCATATGTCTTCTTTTGAGAAGTGTCTATCCATACCTTTTGTCCACTTTGTAATGGGGCTGTTTGTTTTTTTCTTTTCAATACAACTGAGATCCTTGTAGATCCTAGATGTTAGGCTTTTGTCAAATACACAGTTGGCAAATATTTTTTCCCAGTCTATGAGCTGTCTCCCCACAATCTCAACAGTTTCTTTGGCTTTGTAGAAGCTTTTCAGTTTGATGAGGTCCCACTTGTCTATCTTATCTCTTATGACCTGGGCACTTAGGGTTTTGATCAGGAGTTGGTTGCTAGTTCCAATTTCCATAAGCACATCTCCTGCATTTTCTAAGGTTCTTATAGTTTGAGGCTTTACATTTAGGCCTTTAATCCATTTAGAGTTGACTTTCATGTGTGGGGATAGGTAAGGGTCTTGTTTTAACCTTTTGCAAGTGGTCAGTCAGTTTTCCCAGCACCATTTACTGAATAGGTTCTCCTTTCCCCAGTGGTTGATGGTAGAGGCTTTGTCTAAGGTGACTTGGTTGAAAAATTGATGTTTTGCTTCTGGATTCTCTATCCTGTTCCATTGGTCTATATACCTGTTCTTGAACAAATACCAGGCTGTTTTGATTATTGTGGCTTTATAATAAAGCTTAAAGTCTGGGAGCATGATATCTCTTCCTTTATGTTTTTTAGCTGAGGATTATTTGGTGATTCTTGGTCATTTATATTTTCATACGAATTCCTGTATTTTCATTTTCAGATCTAAGAAGAATGCTACTGGTAGTATAATGGGTAGTGTAATGGGTATTGCGCTAAATCTGTAGATTGCCTTGAGTAGGATGGACATCTTAACAATATTAAGTCCTAGCCGGGCTCGGTGGCTCAGCCTGTAATCCTGCGCTTTGGGAGGCTGAGGTGAGTGGATTGCTTGAGTCCATGGGTTCGAGACCCACCTGGGCAACTTGGTGAGACCTCATCTCTACAATAAATCAGAAAATTAGACAGGTGTGGTAGCACACGCCTGTAGTTCCAGTTACTTGGAAGGCTGAGGTGGAAGGATCGCCAGAGCCAGTACGTCGAGGCTGTGGTGGTTGGGAGCGGTCACTGCACTCCAGTCTGGGTGACAGAGTAAGACTCCAACTCAAAAAAAAAAAAAACCAAAAAAAACCAAACAAACCAACAACAATGTTGAGTCTTTCAATCCATGAGCATGGAATATTTTTCCATTTGTTTGTGTCATCCTTGATTGCTTTGAGCAGTGTTTTGAAGTTTTTGTTGTAAAGGTTTTTGACTTCTCTAGTTAGGAAGATGCGAGGGTATTTCATTTTTTGTGTGACTACTGTGAATTAGATTGTGCTTTATTTTGGGGTTTCTTTTTGTTTATTATTGGTGTATAGGAATGTGACAGACTTTTGCACATTGATTTTATACATTGAGACTTTGCCAAAGTCCTTTATCAGTGCAAGAAGGTTTTTGACAGATTCTCTTGGGCTTTTGAGGTATAGAATCATGTCATCTGCAAAGAGGAATCACTTTACTTCCTCTTTTCCTTTTGGATACTCCTGATTTCCTTCTCTAGTCTGATTGCTCTAGCTAGGACTTCCAATACTATGCTGAAAAGGAGGGGTGAGAGTGGGCATCCTTGTCTTATTCCAGTTTTCAAGGGAAATGGCTCCAATTTCTGTCTGTTTAGCAGTATGTTGGCTGTGAGTTTCTCATAGATGGCTCTTACTATTTTGACGTATGTTCCATCTATGCCTAGGTGTTCGAGAGTTTTTATCAAGAAGGGGTGCTGGATTATATCAAAAGCTTTTTCCATGTCAAATGATATAATCATGTGATTTTTGTCTTCACATCTTTTGATGTATTTAATTACGTTTATGGTCTTGCAGATGCTGAACCAGTTTCCCGGGGATGAAGCCGACTTGGTCATGGTGGATGATTTTTGAGATGTGTTGTTGGACTTGGTTTGCTAGAATCTTGCTGAGAATTTTAGCATCTATGTTCATCAAGGATATTGCCCTGTAGTTTTCTTTCTTTTTTGGGTCTTTACACAGTTTAGGTATCAATGTGTTGTTAGCTTCATAAAATGATTTGGGGAGAGTTCCATCTTTCTCGATCACCTAGAATACATCAATAGGATTGGTATCAGCTACTTCTTGTATGTTTTGTAGAATTCTGCTGCAAAGACATCTGGTCCAGGCCTTTTTTTTTTGGTACATAATTTTCTTATGACATAGTCGATTTCCTGAGTTGTTATTGGTCTATTTAGGGTTCAATTTCTTCTTGTTTCAACCTGGCGAGGTTGTGTGAAATAAGAAAGTCCTCCATTTCATTTAGGTTTTCGAGTTTGTTTCCATACAGGTGTACATAGTAATCTCTGATAATATTTTGTATTTCTTCATCTTTTGCATTTCTGATGGTGTTTATTTGGGCTTTTTTGTTCTTTTTCTTGGTCAGTCTAGCTAGGGGTTCATTAATCTTGTTTATTCTTTCAAAAAACCAGCTTTTGGTTTCATTGATTTTTTTGTATTATATGTTTGTCTTCTATATCCTGATTTTGGGCTTTTATTTTAGTTATCTAGATTCTTCTGCTGAAGTTAGGATTTTGGTGGTCTTGCTTTTCCAGCTTCCTTAGGTGATTTGTTAGGCTGTTAACTTGTCATCTTTTCATTTTCTTCTTGTGCGTTCATAGAGATATGAATTCCCCTCTTATTACTGCTTTTATGGCATTCCAGAGATTTTGTTAAGATGTTTCTTCATTTTCATTTGTCCAGGTATCTTTTAATCTCTGTTTTGATTTCTGTGTTGACCCAGGAGTTATTTAGCATCATGGTGTTTAGTGACCATGTTTTTGTGCTTTTGGGGGGGAACTTTGTTGGTGTTGATGTTTATTTTTATTCCACTGTGGTCTGAGAAGGTGCATGGCAAAATTTCAGTCTTATGGAATTTGTTTATGCTTGATTTATGGCCGAGGATGTGGTCAATCTTAGAGTATGTTCCATGTGGTGATGAGTAGACTGTATATTCCATGGAAGTTGGGTGACTTCTGTTCTGTAGGTATCAATTAAGTCCATTTGGTCAAGCGTCACTTTGAGGTTCCAGATCTCCTTGTTGACTTTTTGTCATGATGATCTGTCCAGGGTTGTTAGTAGGGTGTTTAAGTCCCCAGCTATGATAGTGTTAGAGTCAATGTCTTTTTTTAGTTTACCTAGAAGCTGCTTTATGAAAGTTTGTGCTCCTATGTTGGGTGCATATATGTTTTGGATGGATATTTCTTATTGCTGGATTGAACCTTTTATCATTATGTAGTGACCTTCTATATCTTTGAAAATTTTTGATAGCTTAATGGGTATTTTGTTTGAAATTAAGATTTTGACTCCTGGTTTCTTTTGTGCTCCATTCCCCTGAAATTTTGTTTTCCACCTTCTTACTTTAAATCTGTGAGTGTACTTTCTGGTGAGATGAGTTTCTTGGATACAAGATATTGTAGTCTAATAATATTTTATCCAATTGACCATTCTGTGTCTTTTCAGTGGTGCATTTAGTCTATTCTCATTCAGGCTAATTATTACAATGTGAGGGTTTATCCCTGTCATGAAGTTCTTACAGAATTTTTTGTTGTTGCTGCTATTTGTTTATTTATTTGTTATCTTCCTTTTGATTTTTGGGTTCACTTGTGTGTTTTCAATCTTTTTCCTGCATTCTTGTGAAGGGCATTGTCATTATTTTTTTCCTTTCTTCTGTGTTTAATACTTTCTTAAGTGTTCTTGTAGCTCTGGTCTGGAGGCAGTGTAAACTCTTAGGGATTCAATGTCTGGGAAGGATTTTAATTCTCCATCACTGATGAAGCTTAGCTTAGCTGGCTATGTAATTCTTGGTTGAAATTGTTTATCTTTGAGAACTTTGAAGACTGGACTCCAAGCTCTCTTAGCCTGAAGTGTTTCTGTAGATAAGTCTGCTGCTATTCTGATTGGTCTTCCCTGGTAGGTAGTTTGACCTTTTGCTCTTGCTGCCATTAGGATTTTTTCTTTTATACCTACTTTATGTAGGCAAATTACTATGTCTAGTAGTTGGTTTTCTCATTTATTGTCTTGCAGTGGTTCTCGGAATCTCTTGTGTTTGAATGGTCACTTCACTGATGAGATGAGGGAAGTTTTCTTGCATAATTTCATAGATGTTTGTTTTAGGGTGGTCTCTGTCTCTCTATCTGCCTCAAGGATTCCAATTGATCTTAGGTTTGGCCTCTTGAAATAATTATTCATCTCTTAGAGGTTTTGTTCTTTCTTTTAAAGCTTATTTTCTATGTTTTTTACAGTTTGGGTTAGTTCCATATTTTAGTCCTCAAGCTCTGAGAGTCTTCTGTTTGGTTAATTCTGTTTTCTATGCTTATCAGTTTGCTGTTTATTTCATTCACTGTATTCTTTATTCCTGTTATCTCATTTATCAACTCCTTCATTCTTTCTTCTTGCCTTTCCTCATTTCTACTTTTTCTCTCTAATATTATCTTGATATCTGGGTTTGTGGTTTTTGACCAGACATTCTAGGGGCTCTTCATTGTTTGAGTTCCAGAGTCTGTATTCTCAGTGACTGATCTCCAGGGGTTTGTGTGAGACTCATATTCTTCCTTTGGTCTTTCTTTATTTGTGTATGTTTTCCCCCCCCACCCCCTTTTTTTTTAACCTCTTCTTTAATTCTGTTGTTCAGTGATGGGGGATAGCTTTTATTTCTGTTTTCTCAATCCCCTATTCTTCCTTATGTAGTTCCTCTGCCTTTGTTCAATTGTGAGGTTGATCTAGGGGTGGGGACCTGTGCTTTTTGCAGTTTTGAGATAATTAAGGAGGGAACTGTGATTCAGAAGCTATCTGCAGATCCCAGTATCTGCTGACAGATGTGTGGGCCCCCAGAACCTCTTTCCCACTGCCGTAGAATCTGTCCATGCAGTGGGGGTGTCTGTTTGCCCCTGAAAGCAAAATGAGATAAGAAAAGGGAAAAGAATAGAAAAAGCAAAGAGGATGATGAAAGGGAGGTAGAGAGAGAGAAGAAGAGGAGAAGAAACAGACAGGCATACAAATAGTCTATATATCTTATCTAATTAGGCAATTGCCCTGAAAATCTGCTTTTTCATTGACCTTTTCCCTCTTCCTCAGATCTTAGTTAGTAGAAACTGTGAATGTAGGTGGGTCTGCTTGTTTGGCAAATAACTTCAATATGAGGTATCAATGCTTCCCATCAGTAGCACCCAGGTTCCTTCCTTTTTCCACTACCTCCTCCTGGTATTTCATCTAATACTGGGATTAGTGGCTTTGACGTAGTCTACCAGGATGGTAGCACAGAGTAATGGAAATGATTACTTTGAAGTTTGTCAATTTAGGTCTGAATCTCATTTCTCCCTTTCCTGTGTGACCTTGGGCAAAATATTCCACCTGTAAGTGACTATTTCCCAAACTGTAAGATGGTTTAAGAGTTATCATGGGATGAATAGACGCTCCCTGTGGCGGGACGGTCCTGCGTCTCGCGGCTTGCCTTTTGTGACACCTGTTTTGGTTGAAGCTCTGCACTGGAAGGCATCTTGAGGCCTCGCTGGAGGTCGGGCCCCTTGTCTCTAAGCAGGCCCTGCGCACGGAGCCGTGTACAGAAAAGGCAGGAGAGCCGAGAAGCCGCGTGAGGGGCATTGAGGCTCGGTCCTGACGTGCAAGCCTGCGAATCCACGAACACTGCGGCAGCTACTCAGCTCCTCAGAACCCAGAGAGGGTCTACAGGAGTGTGTGTGTGCGCGCATGTGCACACCCACTACTCTACACATATAGACACACATGTATATACGAGAGGAGGCCTTTTGTAATACAGGCTTCCCCCGCTAGATTGCTTCTCTGTGAAAAGTTTTCTGCCTTATGGAACTCAACTCTAACTGGGGAGACACACAACAGAATTAAATGTGGAGACAGGGCAAGATGGCGACGGCATAGGTGAACTGGTGAGATTCTCTGAACGGACCAAGACTGCAAACTGCTGAATAGACAGACTGTAAAGCAGAGGGAAAAGTGAACAAAACCAGAAGACCCTCATAAGGAAGAACAGGTCATTGCAGAAGAGAAATAAAAGCAACCCCACCTTCCCTCAAAAACAGAATTGAAGAGGGGGAGGGAAAGGGGTAAAGGGAGAAAAATCTACAGAAATGAAGAAAAACCAAAAGAAGAGTATGGGTCTCTCCCAGACGCCTGGGAGAGCAGACACTGAGAAAATTGACTTTGGAATACAAACAATGAAAAGTCCCCAGAATGAAGGGTCTCAAAATGCAAATGTAGATATCAAAACAATAATGGAGAGACTAAAAAGAATTGAGGAGACACAAGAAGAAACTAGGAAGGAGCTGATATCTGAGATAACAGTAATAAAGAATACTGTGAATGAAATAAATAACAAATTGATAAGCATGGAAAGCAGAATTACCCAAGCAGAAGAAAGAATCTCAGAGCTTGAGGACCAAAATATAGAAATAACCCAAACTCTTAAAAACACAGAAAATAAGCTAAAAAAGATAGAACAAAACCTTCAAGAGATGAGTGACTACCTCAGAGGCCTAACCTAAGAATAATCGGACTCCCTGAGGCAGAAAGAGAAACAGAGACCACATTGGAACAAACTTTCCACGAGATCATTCAAGAAAATTTCCCTCATCTAATCAGTGATACAAAAATTCAAACACAAGAGATTCAGAGAACCCCCGCAAGACAACAAATGAGAAGACCAACTCCTAGACACATAATAATTCGCCTAAATAAAGTAGGCACAAAAGAAAAAATCCTAAAGGCAGCAAGAGAAAAAGGC
>NW_007232995.1:0-2721 GCF_000164805.1 Carlito syrichta | reverse complement strand
CCTCTGGAGCTGGGAGCCTCCGATTAGCACCTTACACAAGCTTGGGGTTCTGCTCCCTTATACAGACTTGAGGTGGCACGCTGAGTGCCTCAGCCAGGGTGGGCCTGGGGCTCCAGATCTCCAGAGCTCCAAAGGGCAGGTGGTGGCCCTGGGTCCCTCACAGGGCACTTCAGCCAGAAATGGGACCAGTATTTCTGAGGGGCAGGCACCCAGAGCTTCCCTGGATGACTGGCAGCTTGGTGCTGGGTGCTGGTCGTGACGATGTAGCCAGGGAGGGAACGGAGATCCGGGATTCGGGATTCCCCAGCTGGCAGGAATCACATATAGTGGAGCAGCCGCAGCCAGGCTGCAATATCTGACCCTGTGTGGGACCAAAAGTCCCCGGGCCTCGTACCAGTGTGGCTGGCGGTGGGCAGGGGGCTGCAGGAAGAAAAGTAAGAGTGTTTTTGGGAACTCATGTTCGGAGAGTCTCACGGATCCACCTATGCCGTTGCCATCTTCAGGAGTCCCAAAAGATGGTTTGCCTTTTTAATGATTAGCAAAACTGTTGACATTTAGATCTACTGGATGTAAGTGTTAATGGATTCCATTGACTTTCATATTTTTTTCTTAGGTTCTGCTTAAGTCCAGCTGCCTGCAACCTTTTGGAAAAACATGCGCTGGATGCCAGCCAGGGCACAGCCACCAGCCTGTGGGGGATAGTCATGAAAGAGTATGTGTTTGTTTTTTGTAACAGCCAGTTCCATTATTTATCATGTTTGTCTTTTTTCTCTTCAAATTGCATGAAAAAGCAAAGGAAGAGATGGAATATGTACTGAGATGTACGTAAAAAAATATCCGCTGGCATGGTGCAAAGAAAACATTCTTCCACATTGTCTTTGAACAGCAGACGGGACAGTGAATCACATGTTGTTCATGTGGGCAGCAGAAAGTAAGTCTGTGTCATCTGCTCAAGTAGAAAAGCCCCAGGTGGAAGATGTCCAGCAAATTCCCATTGCACAGCCTGTAGTGGTGAGCTTGCATGGTCTGTTGGTGACTGTTTTCACACATTACCACTCAGAAAAATATAAGATATGGAGTTTTGATTTTGGGATCATAAATAAGTTCCTCAGTGTACAAAATTCCATTATCAGCCAAACATCATTACAGTAAAACAGTTGGCTCCGGTGCTTTACCATTTAATAGGAAGTGATGCGCTTTCCACTTTTCATTTTAAAAAGGGTGGTTGAGTTGCTGGTAAGTGACCCACGAGGTGTCTCCAAGTACAAAGGGTTAAGCAGTTCACATAGGAATCAGGGGACGATGGCATTTATACGGAATTGTGTCACCTCTTAACTTGGTGAGAATGGATATCTTTATGACAGTGAGTCTTCCTGTTCAGCAGCACTGGGGTGTCTTTCTACTTTTGTGTCTCCTAAAGCAGATGGACTCAGCTCTGTGGAAACTTGGTCTAGTGGAGTAGACAGAGATGATGAAACAGGCTTATGAGCTAGTGTAGAAGCTTAGTAGTGGTCTGATAGGTGCTACGTTTCCAGGGGCAGTAACAGTAAATACTTCAAAGGGAGTGGTGTTTTAAAGCAACGTGCTCATTCTGTGTGCATCTAGTATTGATAAGAAGTAATCAGTATTGACCAGAATTTTATTAAGTCAAGATAGGGCAACCGTCATGAAATTATTCTGGGCAGTGCTGGGCCAGGTGATGTCTTGGGACCTTCCTGCCTCATGACCTGAGTTAATTAGTGTGTGGCTCTGTTACATACGTCCATGATGTTTTGTTCATATGCACAGGCTGGAACCTGCTGTCCTGAGTGCTGACTGAAAGCCAGCATCCAGGCCATGGGGGGGTTTTAAAAGTTTCACTTAGCGCTAAAAAAATTGAAGTTAAGAATGCTGATAGTCAATCAAATCTAGTTGTATTTCACATCAGTCCTCATCTAGTATCTGCTGTTGGGTATCTTAATTTGTTAATCTTCTGCCAGTCTGTACATTATGAGAGTGCTCCAAAGAGATCGAGGAAATCAAGTATTTTATAACAAGGTAAACTTGCCTTGATTGTATTTCTGAGGGATAATGGATTTTTTTTTTTGAGACAGGTTCTTGCTGTGTTGCCCAGGCTGGTCGTGAACTCCTGGACTCAAGCAATCCTCAACCTTGGCCTCCCAAGCTGCTGGGGTTACATCTGTGAGCCACCACGACTGGGAGCAAACTAATGATTATTTAACTCATGAATCACTGAGGATTTGGTGAAATGTAAAATAGCCATAGCTGCACCTTAGAGGGATCAGTTTTGCAAATCCGTGTAAGTCAAATTGGAACAGAAAGAGGCATGACAAGAAGGCAAATGAATAGGTTTATGAGGTCATCCAGGTGGGAGATCACGAATAGTTGCATGTAGGTGGAAGAGGAAAAGGGGAGATTTCTGATACAGCGTTGTGAGGCTGGAATCGGAAGCCTCTGTGAAGATGGGATGTGGCGTGAGGGCTAGGGTGGCAGCAGGTCACGGAGTGCGGGACCCAGGCCTGGTGATGGCCACTGGGCTCCAGAACTAGAAGTGAGGGCTTGGGAGTGTCCGTCTTTGTGGAGTAAGCATGTGTGAACTGTATTGCCCGGCCACATGGGTGCCGGGATCCGTGAGATGAGGACACATCCCAGGAGTGCTGAGGCTGGGAGTGGGCTTGGCGGGGGAAGGGGCAGGGGCTGGACTGCGGTTGGCACAGGCAC
>NW_007232994.1:0-13989 GCF_000164805.1 Carlito syrichta | reverse complement strand
CAGCTTTCCTAGCCTTCCTTAACCCAGAGGACAGTGAAGGCTCCATGAACAGGAACAAACGGTTTGGAAAACAAATTCTGTCCCAATGGCTAGATGGCCCACAGACTTTCCCCAAGTTTTGGTGGGGCGGAGGGATTATGGGAGAGTTGCTTTCAAACGCAAGTCATTGGAACAATCATGTGGAATACTCAGTGCCCCCAGGTTCTGGGTCCAGCCCCCTGTGGAGAGGTCAGGGCTGCTACTGCCAAGATGCCACCAGCAGTTGGCACCCATCGCCCTAAAGTCACCCTCAAAGCTGCTCCCACGGAAAGATACTGCTGGTGCCACTCTTGTTTCCCGTAGTCAGGAGATCCCTTCAACTCCCTCTTAGATACACAGACCCCAGAATAGACCAGCCTGTGCCCCCAACATCTCACCCATATTTGGTGAAGTGGGCCTCGTCGCTGTTCATGGGACAAGCTTGGTAACAGACGGGATGCCGCTCTTAGAAGCTCAGTCCCTCCCCAAGACTCAAGCATTGTTGATAGGCTCAGTCTGGATCCCCAGCTTCCTTTTCTCAGGGTGGGGTTCTCCATGGGGATATTTTGTTTCTCAGTACACATGGGCCACTGGCCAACTTGCCACTCAACCTCACAGGTCAGTGTGGACACTAGGGAAGGAAGGCATGCTTGAAGTCCTAACCCAGTTTACTCTTCTAAGGACAGAATGCATGTCTATCAGATGTGTTTGCCTGTTGTTTTCTGAACAGTAAAAATTTTCCCATTGAACATGGGAAAATTGCCTAGGAAAAGATGGCACCCGCAGTAGCTTGTGATGTAGGGTGCATCTATATTAGATACAATGTAGAATTTGCAAGTCATGCTTATGAAAATTATGGAGCAACATGGAAACATGCTCATTATATACTTTTAAGTAGAGAAATCCAGATTCAAAATTATACATATATTATAATTACAGTGATGCTTACTTATGATTTTACTTGCAAAGGAATAATCAATAACATAATGGCAGTGTTAGGGCAAGGATCATGAGTTACAGTAGAGAATAAATTTTTTCAAAAGTGTATTAACAATGTAATAAAAGACTTAATATTTACCAAATTGCTACCAACTATTAAACATTGCAAAGGCTTCCTATTCTTTAAAACAGTCACCAAATCCCAGTAATAAAATTTTGCACATCTGATTACCACAAGAACCTAGAATAAGGTTTTTGTTTTTCATTTATGCTCTCAAATTTTCTCTCCCTCTCCCTCACTCCCTCTTTCTCTCCCTCTTTCTTTCACACACACACCACAAATGATTTGTCAGATAAACTTGGAAGGAAAGATAAAAAACAATTCACCTTCTTCTTCTAGTGCGTGTATAAAGTTCTACCCTTTCTATTAAGATTTAAAAGGGTCTGTTAGTCAAAGGCCACAGAAAAAGATGTCACACTCAAAGGTTTTTAATTGAATAGAGTTGAATAAAGAGACTGTTTACAAAGGTATGAGCACATTAAAGACACTGAGAAGGAAGGTCAGGACCAGGAGCTAGCAGCACTGAGAAGTCATGACCACTCTTAACCTAAACAGGGAATGGTCCTGGAGCCTGGTGACAGCTGCGGCCATGGGAAGCTCACCACCAGGCTGGAAATGGGACCCAGAGAAAGCAGTTGAAGGAACTAGGGTAGAGGGGAGAGCCCCTTGGGCTGTCTTCTGCCTTTTGATCACCTACTAGTGATTCCCATTGGCCCGATCCCTTCTGAAGTCCAAGGCCAAGAAAGCCTGGTGACACAGTCCCTAGAAGTCAGCCTCTTGGGGATAGAGCCAGGCAAAGAAGGGAGGGGAATGGACTTGGAGAATACCCAGGACACAGCCCCCAACTTTGACATATCGTGTAGATAGGTGAAAAATCTCAGCAATGACAAGCTTACTGTTTTAAAGCTGCTGAAAGTGAAGGTTCTCTTTAGTGGTGTCACCTTTTCCTGGACAGGCTGGGACTTCTAGGTAGCTGTGTATTCTATTGGTGGCAATATGCAGTGGAGTGTTCATGCTCTCCTGCTCTGTATTGGCAATGATACTCTGAGAATCCACGGCCTTCTGTGCATGACAGGTGGCTGCAACATCCTATGGCCTGTGTCACCACGAGCCTGTGACCTCGCAGTGGTGCCAGACTCTGGTCACTGTGAGCAAATTCCATCTGCTGTGTCCTGCTTTTTTTTTCACTCATTTTGTTGGGGTGCACAAGGAGATTCCTTGGGAGGATTTCAGGAAATTGGCAGCCACTTGGATGAATTTGGATTCAATCATACTCAGGGATCTATCACAGAAACAAAGAACAGAGGACCCTACGTTCTTACTCATAAGCGAACCTTGAACAATGATCATAATTCTATAAGAAAGGGATTGGCAGCAGTGGGAAACTGCCGGAGACAGGGGATGGGATTGGCAGTTGAGGGAAACTGCCAGGGGAGGGAGGAACATGCCTCATCAACAAGGGTCCCTGCATAATCAACGTTTGTATACCTAACCTTGAATTGTACCCCACATCTTAAAAAAAAAGAGCCAGCCTCCGTGGCTCAGCCTGTAATCCCGCGCTTTGGGAGGCTGAGGTGAGTGGATTGCCTGAGGCTGCGGGTTCGAGACCAGCCTGGGCAACTTGGCGAGACCTCATCTCTACAATAAATCAAAAAATAAGCCGGGCGTGGTAGCACATGCCTGTAATTCTGGCTACTTGGAAGGCTGAGGCGGAAGGATTTCTGGAACCCAGCAGGTTGAGGCTGCAGTGGCCAAGAGCGGCCACTGCACTCCAGTCTGGGCGACAAAGTGAGACTCCAACTCAATAAATAAATAAATAATAACAAAATTTAAAAACTATAAAAATAATTTTTAAAAAACACTTCAGGATAAGCTAATTTTCTAAGACAGTTTTTGTCAGAAAATATCGTTATTCTAACCCCGGACTAATAGATTGACTGAAGATAAAGTTTTCAACTAGGAAACATTTTTTCTTACAATAGTTAAGGTGTGGTTTAATTTTCTTTTCACACTTGTCTGTCTCCTGTTTTTTTTCTCTCTCAAAACTTCTGTCCCTTTGTCAGAGTTCTTGGGATATTTCCTTATCTTCTAACCTGTTGTATGTTACTTTTACCTCGGCCAACTATTTATTTTTACTTTTGTTACTCCCAGATTCCTCTTATTATATTAAGGATGTCGTATATTTATAGATATGCATATACAATGTATATATACACAAATCTATACATATGCATGTATCTTTTTACTCTCAGGATATAGATGAGTTGTTACTTTTTTAAAAGTTTCAGTGCATTATCAGAAGTATGTTGTTTCCTCCAGTTTCCACTTTGCTGTTTCATTTGGTTTCTATCTTTTGTCCCATGTATGGCAATTGCCACTTGTTCTTATTCAAGACTGAGGCCTCAAAAGCTGATATGGATTGTGGTACCTCCCTACAATGGGACATCACTCCACCATAAACATGAGTAAGTTACTGGTACATACTATAACACGAACGCACCTCCACAATATTAAGCCATGTGAGAGATGTCAGACACAGAAGTCACACATTGTATGATTCCATTTCCCATGGAATGACCAGAACAGATAGATCCATGAAAACAGAGCAGAGACTGGTGGTCTCCAGGGGCTGGGAGATGGGGAGAATGAGAAGAAACTTAACAGGAACAGTTATACTTGGAGTGATGGAAAAATCTTGGAACTGGAGAGAGGTGATGATCACACACCATCATGAATGTACCAAATGCCACTGCATTGCTCACTTTGAAATGGTGCATTTCTGGACTGGATAAAGAAAATGTGGTACATATACACAATGGAATAGTATACAGTCATAAAGAAGGATGAATATATGGACTTTACAGCAACTTGGATGGATTTGGAGTCGACCATACTCAGTGATTTATTACAGAAACAAAGAACTGATTTCCATATGCTCTCACTCATAAGCAGACCTTGAACAATTATAATGCTATAAGAAAGCGATTGGCAGTAGTGGGAAACTGTCAGGGGAGCAGGAATGGGATTGGCAGTTAAGGGAAACTGCCAGGGGAAGGAGGGCACACCTCATCAACAAGGGTACCTGCATAATCAATATTTGTATACCTAACCCTGAATTGTACCCCATGTCTTTATGATAAAATAATAATAATAAATAATAAAGGCAGCTCAGAAAAAACTAAAAACAAAAAAGAAACTCCAACTCAAAAAAAAAGTTCAGCAAAAATGTATAAAAATCCATTTTAAGCATTAATACCCTCAACCTCACTACTCATTTCTATAGTAATCAACCCTAAGAAAATAATCTAAATTATGGCTAACATACCACATAAGAAGATGTTCAATACGTTGTTATCAGTAGGAGGAAAAAGCTGAAAATAACAAATAATAAGAAAACATGAGTAAATAAACAATTCTACATTTTGCTAGGAAAAAAAAAACCGGTATATTTCATGGGACTGTCACCTCCGTAAGTTGTTCCTTTAAAGAGCTGCCTGGGAGACATAAGGATGTGTGCATGTGTGGTGAGCCATGGCCTTCATTCCTGCATGGTCAGGCAGCAAGCCAACCATGCTGAGGGAGTCCAGCATTACTGCCCAAGGAGAATGTTCTATTCTCTCTCCACGAGGGTGGCTTTCCAGTTGTCAGTTTCGCTTGAGTCTGGAGCCCTGACATTAGATTCAATGCCTTTGACCTTGTGCATCCTTCTGTTCTTGCCCTGGGCCCGGTTTTCCTGCTCCCAAAGCTTTTCCCTCTCAGCTTCTTCAGAGCATGAGTCTCTGGTCTCCCAGAGAGCAGCTACATGCCCGGTTCTCCTCATAGGGGTGGAGGGAAAGGAATCATCTGTTTGTTTGTTTTCCTTTCAACCACTGTAAGACCTCCAAAGGCCTGGGCACAGCAATTGGACTTCTTCCCATTGGACTATTGGGGCTTCCTCCTCTGGACACTCTTCTTAATTATTTCATTTTTCACAAAATGTGTTCATGACCTCTCTCCTGTCTTCTTGGTTATTGGGGTACACACTGGTCTAAAAGTTTTTTTTAAAAAAAATTTGTTATCATGTTCATGCCACTTAAGGAAGGAGAGGAGATAAGCCCAGTTTGCACCTCAGTGAGTTTGTTTAACTAGAAAACTGTACAAACGGGAACCCCCACAACCAGAATTTACTTATAAAAAATTGTGTTTTTATTCTTGCATGTGTAAACTTCAGTCACCTTCAAAGAACTCTCCGTTTGAGGCTATACACCTGTCGGGATGCTTTTTCCACTGCTCATAACATTTTTTGAGCGCATCCATCTTGATCCCTTTTAGGGCTTTTGCTGTTTTTTCCTTTCACGTTTTCCACACTGGCAAAATGTTTCCCTGTGAGGATTTTTTTCATCTGGGGAAACGAATAAAATGTCGTTTAGGGTGAGGTCGGGGAACAGGGAATGAGAGGCATGGTGGGCATGTTGTTTTTGGTAAAAAACTGCTGAACACTCAACAAGGTGTGGGCAGGTGTGCTCATAAATCACCCACCATGAAACAGACAAATGGATTGAAGGAATCTCTTAAAAAAATTCACTGAAGCCAAAAGCAGACTCTCAAAGTAATACTAGCTGGTGCTCTGATGCCCATGGATACCTAGAACACTTACCTAGCGGGGGTGGGGGTCTGTACTGCAAGGGACCCGCCCTCCCAAAATAATTCCTGTTTTTGTGTGTATGTGTGTGTCCCTCCTCATATGTCACTTTTGAAACCTTGTCAGGGGAAAATTTACCCAGACTGCTGTTCCATGGTCAGCTCTAAATTAAGCTGATTCCCAGGCAAGATGACAAATTGCTCTATCTCTCTTGTCTGATTTTTAACTTTTAAAATGGCAGTGAGAGGTTGCAAGGGCTGGCAGGACCCTTGGGAAGAGATTCACATTTATAAAATGCCAATGATGTGCCAAGTGAACAAGACTTTATCCCCGCAGGCTTCCAGTGCAAATTACCCAAATTAAGCTCATGTTTACCTGTCTCATGTGATTGTTTTTGCAAAGTCTTGATTCTTGTTGCTGTTGTCAAAGTCAGTGAAAATGAAATAAGAAGGTATCTCTGGAAATCTAGAACACCAGCCTATGCTCTGTTATAGACTTTTCACATGGCACTACCATGATCATTGACATCACTGATTCTCTGGCCCACTGCGGGAAGATATTCTGACATATTCACCACCAGGGACAAAGTAGCTCAATGAATCACTGTGTAATACATGGCAGTCCTGCTATAGGGTGATCATTTAAATGGAAGGAAATAAATGGCCAATATAAAGTGATTCCAGAATTCAGTGTCATCTATGACTAAGGCTCAGAGGCTTTATGCTCACAGATGGCTAATTGGTGCACCCAGTTTTTGTTCTAAGAAATCAACTGGTGCCATGAACATTGTGTTGTGAGGACCAGAAGTCAACTCATGTTAGTTTAGGGAAGGTGTCATGTATTCTAAGAGCTCTGACTTCAGGAAGAATCGAGGACTTACAAGAATTAGAAAGTCACTACACAGCTTTTTCTTGTATCTCCCTCCATGTCTCCTGGGGACCTACTGGTATCTCCTCTGTAACACAAGACAGCTTCAATCTCCCCTCTCTGCCAACTGCTTCTCAAGTCATTCATCACCTTGCACTTGGCTCCTTTTTATTTTATTTTATTTTTAGTGTGAAAACAGGATTCATTGAAAGGACAGAAGAGCTCCCACAGTGGGAGGGGACCCGAAGGGTTTGCCCACTTGGTCGCTTTAAAATGGCAACCTCTCCACACTGGCTTTCTAGCTTGACTTCACAAAGCTAACAAACTTGGCATTCGTTCATTCTAATTCCGAGTTCCCAGGAGTGAGGATCATGGGTCAAGTGTCAAGGTCAAGTGTCAAGGGTCAATTGTCCAGTCCTGGCCCTCCATTGAGGCAGGGTGTGCAGGATAGGGAGGGCTGGGAGCATTGGCATCTAGTTGAATACACCTGACAGGTTCCTCTCTTTGAATGAGGCATTACTGTCATCACTATTTCTTTATAGGTAAGGTATTTTATCCAGAATGTAGCAGATGATGGTGAAGGGGACATTGGGATGATATATTTTCCTTTAAGGGATGTATGTGGCCTGACAATTAAGCTCGTAAACTCATCCTAGAAAAAGCAGTCCATACCTCATGGCTAAATATCACTATGGTCACCTTTGAAATGCTCCCTTTGGGAAGCTATACACTGATGCCAGTGCCTAGTACACCCAGCAGAGCAATTTTGGAACTCTTTCTGGAATGGTCATCAGAGTTGTCATCGTATTCCCCTTGATGTCCTGAATGCCATCAAAATATCTTTCTTTCAATATTTGCTCTATCTTTGGATAAATAAAAAAGTCACTGGGGACAAGGTCAGCTGAGTAGGGAAGGTGTTTCGATACAGTTATTTGTTTACTGGCTAAAAACTCCCTCATTGTGTTACACGGGCTGGTACACTGTCGTGATGCAAGAGCTCCTTCAGGACCATATTTGCACACACCTTTCTCATGCCAAGATCCTCCTGACTCTTTCTCTATCAATGTTTATTTGGTCTGCTATGCTTCTCACAGTCAGTTGGCGATTTTGACGCATAGTTCAACCCACTTCTGTGATATTTTCACAAGTTCAGCTTGTTGCTGGCCATCCTGTCCTCTCTTCATCAGTGATGCTTTCTGTCCCTTGAGAAAAGATTTTAATCCATGTGTACACTGCCATTTTTTCATGGCATTATCCCCATGAAATTAGACTAACATGGCGCTGATTTCACTTCCACTCCTGCCAAGTTTAACAAGAAACTAAATGTTTGTTTGTCACTCTCATTCGAGCTCTGACAATTTCACAGTGGCACACCAAAGTGTGCGACAATAATGAACGCCCCTCACTCAGCAAGACACAGCCACAGACCGACACGCACACGGCTGTGAGACACTGATACACCAAGGTTATGAAACCTTGCCAGGTTGTTTGTACAAGTGCTGTCAAGGTAAGTGCACGGTGGCCTGGCTGCGAACTTAATTGTCAGACCACAAGAACCACATGGACCTGGAACTGGATGTCCATGCAAATGGTCACATCTGATACTGGTCATAACTGGAATCAGATGGGAGCGCTCACTCCTTTTAGAAGTAATACTTTTCCCATGTTTCACCAAAATCCCTCAAGTGGCCACTCAGATGCTGTCAGTTAACAAACCAACTGCAAATAGCGCTTGGGAAAATGGAGCTTCCAAGGCTTGGAAGTCACACGTGGACCGAGGGATGATCAATTTTCCATCTCTATAATCTCTAAATGTCATTTTACACACAGAGGTCACATACTGAGAATTGAAAAGGGATCCTGAGAGGATACGGATTCTGAGAGGAAGCAAAGTGGCATGACAGAGTGGGAAATCAACTCCAAAGAGCAGACTCCACGTTCCCTGTAGAGTGACCCTGATCTTGAGAGGTGCATCATCGAAATGCTTATTTACTGCATCCATATCAGATAAACCATCTGTGTGCTAGGCTTTCTCTGGCTTGCTTTGAAAAGAGAACTCTGTCCTGAGCTTTAGAGAAAGGGAGAAGTGATCATTAGTTGCAAGGTTAGACTCTCTGGGCTCTGAGGCAGCCCTGGAAAGTGGCCTCTTGCTTCTTTTTTGTGACAGTCAACTCAGTCTTATATTCTCACTCTCTTGGGTCATCTCTTCTCTTGCTTTTGAGCCTCAGAGCAGGGGAATCTGATCACAGTTTGACTCAGAAAGACACTCTTGGGGTCCCAGTTCCTGGTTCAATCAATTTCCTAGGACTAGGATAGTAGAACTTGTTTTATAGATGGTTAACCGATACCTTCCTCTGAAAGGGGCCATCAGGCCCAGTGAAAGATACTGGCATGATGATCCTTAATGAGCTGTTCAGTCTAATCAGCAGCTAATATGACAGATTTTCATCCTTTCAGTCAGTCAGCCACCCAGAGTGTCTCTTCTGTTGAGAAAAATCACTCTTGTGGCTTCACTGGGGTGACCCAGAGATAAGGGCCACCAAGGGGCTACAGAACCTGCAAAGGTACATGAAGAGGAATCACCAACTCTTAGAATGCTTCCTTGAAGAGAGTCTTGAGTACTCTGGAACCTGAGATGGGTATTTATTCTGTGGAAGAGAGAAAAGCCTTTCAAGGGAGGGACACATGAAAGATTTGATATGAGAAAAAGTAATCACAAGGGCCTCACAGTTTTGAATGACTTTTCTCAGAAAAGTAGCCCTAGCACTTTGAAAATTGCAAGCATTGCCACCTGCTTGATTTTTTTTTTGATAGGGGTCTCACTCTATTGACCAGACTGGAGTGTAGTGGCACCATCATGATGATCAGGGCTCATGGTTGCCTCGAACTCCTGGGTTCAGGCGATTCTTCCATCTCAGCCTCCTCCATCATGGCCGGCTAATTTTTTTATTTTTATTTTTTGGTAGAGATGAGGTCTCGCTGTATTGCCCAGAATGGTCTCAAACTCCTGTGCTCAAGCAAACCGCCTGTCTCAGCCTCCTAAAGTACTAGGAATGCACGCATGAGCCACCACGCTTGGTCTGAAATTTTTTTTAATGCAAAACACTTCACGAATTTTAAATTTAATAAATGTTCTGTCAACTCCCTGACTTGAAATGAAAGTTGCATTAACCAAAGATGTATCTTTAGATGTAAGTTTAAATAAAGCACCTGTAAAGAAGAATAAAATTCTATGTAATTTTCGATAATTAAATGTAGCTATTTTCTCATGCTACAATTTTGAGTTTTGCTCATTATGTCTACAATAGAGACATTGGTTGTGGTCTTGAATGGTTTATTTCAGTGCACCACCTACCACTGGGGAGAGAAAAACCTATTCAGTAAATGGTGTTGGAAAAACTGGCTGACCACATGCAGAAGATTGAAACAGGACCCCTATCTATCCCCATGCACAAAGGTTAACTCCAAATGGATCAGAGACCTAAATGTAAAACCTCAAACCATAAAACCTTAGAAAAGGAAGGAAATACCCTCATGGAAATCGGAACTGGCATCCAATTTCTGAACAAAACCCCAAACCCACAGGTCATAAGAGAGAAGATAGACAAGTGGGACCTTATTAAACTGACAAGCTTCTGCAAAGCTAAGAAACCATCAAGAGAGCAGGGAGACAGCCTACAGACTGGGAAAAAGTATTTGCCAACACCAGGTCTGACAAAGCCTTAACATCCTGGATCTACAAGGAACTCAAACGTGCTGAAAATAAAAAAAACAAACAACCCCATTATAAAATGGGCAAAAGATATGAACAGACACTTCACAAAAGAGGACATCTGAGCAGCCAACAAACACATGAAGAAATGCTCAACCTCACTAATCATCAGGGAGATGCAAATCAAAACCACACTGAGATACTGTCTAACTCCAGTCAGAATGGAAATTATCAACAGCTGCTGGAGAGGGTGTGGTGAAAAGGGAACACTTCTACACTGTTGGTGGGAGTGTAAACTAGTGCAACCTCTGTGGAAAGCAGTGTGACGATTCCTAAAAGTTCTAAAAATTGACCTTCCATATGACCCCGCAATACCCCTACGGGGAATATACCCTGAAGAACACAAATCACTCTATAAAAAAGATACCTGCACACATATGTTTATCGCAGCATTGTTCACAATAACAAGAACCTGGAAACAACCATGCTGCTCATCAAAAGAGGACTGGATTAAAAAAATGTGGTACATACACACGACGGAATACTACGCAGCCATAAAAAAGAACAAAATCATGAATTTTGCAGCAACCTGGATGGAACTAGAATCTATAATACTGAGTGACCTCTCACAGAAACAAAGATCCGAGTATCACATGTTCTCATTTATATAATGGACCTAGAACATCCAATGTAATACTATAAGAAAATGACTGATGGTACTGGGAAACTATGGGGGGCGGAGAGAGATGGGATTAACAGTAGCAAATATCTGTCTAGGGATGGGAAACACCTCTTATCAACAGGGTGCCTGAATGAAATGTGATTGTATACCTAACCCCTAACTGTACCCCACAAAACCATAATAAAAATATTTAAAAAATATATATATTTTTAATGTCTACATTTACAGTGAGATGCAAAGTTGACATAATGCATACCTAATATCATAAAAACAGTACATTTAAGAATTTTCCCAAATGAAGAATAAATTTGATAATATTTTGATAAAATTATTTACCCTTCTAGACATGCTAAATGTTAGATTTCAAGACAGTTATACCTAGCGATACTGAAATTTCCTTTTACCTTTTTTTCCTGTGAATTACACATCAATTTCTCAATTTAAAATTTACATTTTAAAAACTAAACTTTAAATTATTTTTAAAAATAAATCAAAGTTGCCTAAGTCTCTAGATCTATTTGGGATCTGATGAGAACTCTGAAATCTCTCTCAAGAAGAATACAGATTAAAAAAAACCCTGCATATGAACTAACAGCTTCAAGAACCTCTAATCTAAAAGTTTGTGGCTACCTTGCAGAATGACCATAAAAATATTTAACTTAATTTGGGTGAACTTTGAAGGTTCTCAAAAATTATGACAAAAAAACTATCTCAAGCATTGTATTTCATAGAAACAGAAAGTAGAATGGTGGTGGCCAGGGACTGGGAGAAGAGTACAATAAGGAGTAACTTTTCAACTGGCAGAGTCTCAGTGCACAAGATGAAAATGTTCTGAAGATACATGAGGGTGGTAGTTACAAGATAACATAAATGAATTTAAAGCCACTATGTTACAGTCTGAACTGTGGCCCCACACACCCCCCAAAATTCACATTTTGAAGTCCTAACCTCCAGAACCTCAGATGTGACTGTATTTGTAAACAGGGTCTTTAAAGTGGTAGCAATTAGGTTAAATGAGGTCATTAGGGTCAGGCCTAGACAAATGTCCTTGTAAGAAGAGTGGGACACAGAGAAAATAAAGACCAAATGAAGACATCAGAGGAAAATGGCCATCTACAAGCCAAGCAGAGAGGCCTTAGAAGGAATGAATCGTGCAGACGTCTTCTATCCTTTCCCAGCGCTAGCAGCACTGCCTCAGATCCACCTCAGATCATCAAGCATTAGATTCTTTTAAGAAGCTGCACCCTAGATCCCCTGCATGTGCAGTTCACAATAGGGTTCACCCTTCTATGAGAATCTAATGTCGCTGATCTGACAGAAGGCAGAGATTGGGCAGTAATGTGAGTGATGGAGAGTGACTGTGAATACAGAGGAAGCTTTGCTCCCTTGCCCACCACTCACTTCTGCTGTGCAGCCCAGTTCCTAACAGGCCATGGACCTACACTGATCCGTGGTCTGGGGGCTGAGACTTCTGGTTTAAACCACCAGGTATGTGGTATTTGTAAAACAGCCCAAGCAAACTAATACAGCATATTTTAAACCTCAATTAAAAATAAACTAAAATACTTAACGACAAAAAACCTCAAATTGCTTTAAAGCATTTCACAATGTATACTCTAAAAATCTATCCATATTATATATAAAGAGCACATTAACACTAACAACAAAAAATAGATAAATTGGGCATCATAAAATTTTTAAACTTTTGTGTATCAAAGGACACAATCAACAAAACAAAAACACAAACTACAGAATGGGAGGAAAGTTTTACAAATCACACATCTGAAAAGGAGCTTACATCAAGAATATATAAATATTACAACTCAATAAAACAATTGGTAATTCTTCCTTATTAAGGACAGTCTTCAGTGGTCTATGGTGGTGAGAACATGGTGAATACTTGTGTAGTTTGGTACCACTGCCTTGATTCCTGTTAAAGCACCAGCGGTTTCAATAAATCCCTGCTGAAAAAATGAAGAGTAGCTCACTGATAGCAACTCTAAGAAAATAGGAACAATGTATAAGATGGAATACACTTTTACTCAGAAAATGTCTCCCAGTCAATATAAAAGATGTTTTTTATGTATACAAAAATATTTGAAAGCTGGCAATTTGTTTTCAGTAACTTTTTAAAAATGCCTTTTACTTGTTATAAAAAATTCCAAACATGTTTTTATTTTCTATGTTACTTTTTGTGGAAACATTTGAAAGCCTTATTTTTCTAAACTTTTATTTCAACAGTTTTGGAGGTAAAGATAGTTTTTAGTTACATGACTGTTTTGCACAGTAGTGAAAAAGCAGCCTTTATCAATCAAGGATATGTTCAAGAATTTTCTTAAGAACAGCAGTATTGGCCGGGCTCAGTGACTCAGCCTGTAATCCTGCGCTTTGGGAGGCTGAGGCGAGTGGGTTGCCTGAGTCCGCGGGTTCAAGACCAGCCCGGGCAACTTGGCAAGACGTCATCTCTACAATAAATCAAAATTCATCCGGGCGTGGTACGCGCACCTGTAATTCCAGCTACTTGGAAGGCTGAGGTGGAAGGATCGCCGGAGCCCAGCAGATCAAGGCTGCGGTGGCCAGGAGCAGCCACTGCACTCCAGTCTGGACGACAGAGTGTGACTCCAACTCAAAAAAAGAAAAAAAGAACGGCAGTATTTTTCCAAACTTACTCAAACTGCAGCTCACAAATAATCTTGAGTATCACTATGAGATATTTACTTAGTCAATATTTCACAGTTAATTAAAATGATTGCTCATTTTTATTTTCTTCAAAAGATTTTTCTGTTTTTTTCTTGCTTCATGTTGCTATCAAGAAGCATGAACTGTCTCTTTATGAACAGATACTTCTCAAAGAAATTCAAGCAGCTAATAAACATATAAAAAATGTTCAGCTTTACTAATCATTAGAGGAATGCAAATCAAAACTACAATAAGATATCACCTCACACTGGTCAGGATGGCTATCATTAAAGAGTCAAAAAACAACAGAGGTTTGCAAGGCTGTAGAGAAAAGGGAATACTTCTACACTGTCAGTGGGAATGTAAGCTAGTTCAACCTCTGCAGAATGCAGTGTGCATTTTATCAAAGA